>NC_067144.1:33264909-33564909 GCF_903995435.1 Acomys russatus | reverse complement strand
CAAAGCAGCTTGCCTGTAAGTCCAGAATGGCATGGAAGACAAGAGGGTGAAAGGGTAAGCAGGTTTAAAGTAAATTCAGGTAAAATTTTATGTTCATAGTAAATATCCTTTTTCATTCTAAACTCTAAGTAAAGAATACCCACCCCCAAAATATTTCAATTATGCTGAGAAATTTAGACTACCTAAATACCCAGAAGATAGTAGCAATTGTGTGATCCTAATCCTATAGTTTGGACTGGAAAACAGTCCCTGATGAAGTCCAACCCCCCACCTCACCTTCCAGGAGAAAACTGGAATGTATATTTGGGTTTATCTTTTGACTATTAATGATCTTCCATCACCGATAATAAAAACTGCCACTATTGGCACCCAGTACCAAGACAAGGAGCAGAGCAAAAGGAACCACCTGTGTTCATAGGGACACCTGGGATGTTTCACTTAATTTTGACTTTCCCAGGATGTCTATTCCTGAACAATCAGCTGCTTGATGGCATATCGGAGGGCCCTTCTTCTCAGTACGGCTAATATGCAGTATCTGCCATAGTCTTAATGAGGACAACTGTTAGTTGATTACTGAATTAGGGGATACTGAATGCATATGCAAATACCTATAAACTAGGCCACCCTTTTCTCTCCATTGCTTCAGAAAGTCTGTTTAAGCATCTGTTATGTCACAGATTGTGCTGGCTTAGCTTTGTATCAGGTTGACACATGCTCGAGTCATTTTGGAAGAGAGAACATCAATCGAGACAGTGCCCTCAACAGATTGGCCTGTAAGTCATTTTCCTGACTGATGATTGACATGGGAGGTCCCTGCCCACTGTGGCAAGTAGGCTGGTGGTCCTGGGGTGAATAGGAAAACAAGCTGAGCAAGGCAAGAGGAGCAAGCCAGTAAGCAGCACTCCTCCATGACAGCTGCGTCAGCTACTGTCTCCAGATTACTGCCCTGTTTGAGTTCCTGTCTTGAATTCCCTCTGTGGTTAACTGTGGCTTTGAACTATAAACTGAAATAAACCCTTTCCTCCCCATGTTGTTTTTGTTTATGGTATTTTATCATAGCAATAGAAACCCTATGTAAGACACAAATTGTACACGTTATAAGAGCTGAGACTATAAAAATAAGAAAACATTGCACTAGTTTACTAGAGTTTCCAAAACGAAGTGTCATAAATTGAGCATCTAAAACCACAGAAGTTTACGTTCTGACCATTATAGAAGCCTAAGGTCAAGATGTCCACAGTAACGTGTCCTTTTATACATCACAGGAAAAGGACCTAAGCAAGTCCTCCCTCCTTGGCTTGCTGCTGATGTTGATGTTGCTGTCTTAGTTGTTTTTCTCCTGTCCTATGGAAGGGTTCTGGCTCACAGTTCCGAAGTTCACAGTCCATTATGGCCAGAAAGTTATAGTATCAAGAGCCTAAGGTAGCTGGTCACATGGCATCCTCAATCAGAAAGCTTAGAGGGGTGAATGCTTTGCCTCAGTGCAGTCTTTCCTTTCAGTGTATCACAGGAGTGCAGCTCATAAACTGGTGCTGCCCACATACAGAATGGCTCTTCCCACCTCATCCTCATAAAAACCATCTCTCACTGACATGCGTATAGATTTGTCTCCATAGAGATTTTAGACTGTCAAGTTGATGATCACACTGTAATGTGACATTGTTTTGTAGTATGTAGGCTTTGAACTTTTCCAAACCTACTTTATTTGGGGTTCTTTAATGCTTACACCTCCCTTCCAACCCACCTACGCTAGATAGGAGAGAAAAGAGGTTAATGGGAAAAGGAGAAGTGGACCTTTTTAGACTTAGTTCCTTGGAGCGATTTCACACTTTGTAGTCAGAATTTCAGCAGACCTATTAAACAGAAAACCAGCAATTCAGCAAAAGCGACTGCAACCACGGCAGCTGGAACCTAGTGCAAATAGGTGGAAACTGGAACCTGGAACCTCGGGAAGCCTTCTCTGAAGCGTTTCTCTCTAGGAGCATCTCAAAGCAGAGTGATGAACACCCAAACAATAGGAAATGACAAGACCAAAGAGCTAAGCTAAGCCTATAGTTTTTGATACACACACACACACACACACACACACACACACACACACACACACACACACACAACCTCTCAGAGTCCCTACTAGGATGTGTATCAGTTGACAAAGACCATCCCCACACAAGAGACAGTTCTTCCTCTAGTGGACAAATATCACATTTTCTCTCACAGGACTGTTCCACCTCCCACACGTGGGATCAAAACAAAAACATGTTTATGTCCACTTCAGTAGTACTGTACAAATATCCTCTTGTCAAAAAACTAAAAGCATACTGGCGCATAGGACTCCCTGATGACAGGCTTTATAGTATTTTAACTATACCTGCAATAATCTCCATCTCCAAATACAATCAAATATAAGTGTTAGTATTTCACCAAATAAAGCTGCAGGTAACAACACAGTTCGTCATAGAGCCAACGTATTTCCTGCTTCAGAGTGTTTATACTTGATGGCTCGTTAAGATGCCCCCGGAAGGACTGAGAAGGCAGAAATGCTGGGCCTTCCAGGACTTCCCTGAGTCCTAGCTTCTAGTCAGGAGGCCATATTTTATACTTAGGCTGCATCCACAATAGATGCTCTCTGGTGAGATGTCTAAATTCTCGATACCCACCCCGCAGCCAAAGAACTATAGAAAGACATGGAATGTGTCAAAAATTCTGTAGAATGAGAAATCAATATGGGTAAATTTTGCTAAAAGATGCATCACATATATGTGTGAGAAAATAATCTTAGTGAAGTAACCAGGTAGGCCCGTGTCTGAGAACAAAGTAGCTAGTTAATTGTGTGTTGTTTGCAATCCTATTGGATCTCAATAATTCTCACAGAAGTAGCTCATCCCTTAAAGCACTCTGTTCTCTGTCTGTCTCTAATCTCAGTTAAATTCTCATGGCCCAGACTGAGAACAGGAAGCCTCCATGTAAATACAAATCTTCTGCTGAAATAATATTATTAAATATTAACTAAAAAACACGGCATCATAAAGCAAGCTGTTCACAGTATGCTAATTCAATGAATATTTACACAATGTTATCAAGGCTATTCAACTATCTGGAATCATTTAAAGCAAGTTCACTTGAGGCACATCAGTTGCCCATAAAGTTTAGGGTCATTTTTTAATGTATTTATTATATGTATGTGTGCCCTCATGAGTTTCTATGCATCACATTTGTGCAGTTGACCGTAGAGACAAGAGAAGACACCAGTCAGATCCCTCAGAACTGGAATTGCAGCCTGTCATTAGGTTACAAGACCTAGGTTCTTACTGTAAGATCATATGAGCTTTTATCCACGGAATCAACTCTCAGATTCTAACTGTCAACTTTTGACTTCTTCCAGAACAATATCAACAAGCTAATGGAGAAAACCTAGAGTCTGAGCAAACAAATCGGCTCCATTCTTATGTTTACAGATGCATTATACTTAAATATCTCTTTACTATATAATTACAAAGGCTGCTGAGCCTTTTTACTATGCTTTTGTCCACAAACCTTAAATTTCAATCTTTTCCTATGAACAAGTAAGGTATATAGCTGCAAGAGAACACTGTTTTGTGGTCATCTTATATTCAACATGTCACATAAGCAAAACAAATTAGCCGCTTTTCCTTTTCTCCAACACTTTGACTCTCCTGAGTATCTTTGTCCAGTCCATAAATCAAAGTTCTTTTCAGCTATCCTCTTAAACACAAGGGACGTCGCTTAGATCCACCTTCTACTATTTCTCGCCTTTACTTTTCGTATCAACTCAGTTCTCCAGTTCTTCTCATCTTACCATGTTCGTTTAACTTAGTTAGTTGCTATGGTAGCCAGGAACTGAACAGATCATTGAGGAAATAACAACAAACAAAGAAGAGCCTGATAGTCTATTTTAAAAAGAATGTCAATTATCAACCAGAGGAATGGAAGCTATGTTAGAACTAGATTCTGTTTGTGGAGTTCAGAAGCAACATTTCTGAGGAAGGTTTGAGAGAGCAGAAGAATTAAAGGCTGAGGTAAAGCAGGTGAAGAAAACCTACAAAAGCAAAGACAGGAAGCTGTGTGGTAAAACTGGACAAGAGCCAAACAGCAAGACACTGTACATGAAGGATTTGCAAGATATAAAGCCACAGAACAAAACAGGGGCCAGGTCATGAAGGATGTGGTGTGTAAACCTAGGAATGATTCATTAAAGGCATCTAAGTACTGACACAATCAGCTATCTTTCCTAGAAAGCCAGCCCTTACTGCATCTGGTAGATTAGACTGAGTGGATACAGGCAGGAATACTGAGGGAGGAAAGTCAGATCGACACTCTTGGGTAAATATGGGAGAAAGAGAACATTACTTTTGTCTGTGGCCTCCATTCTCCCTAACGTCAACTGTAAATAAGGATAAAAAATGTGAAGGACAATTTCAAATCAGAAAATAAACACATAAACTTTGATGCTCAGAGACTCTTCCAATCAAGACATTGCAGGTATTGCCAAAACAGACTGAAACACTAAGCTGAGAACTAAGAGCACTAAGAAGGACCGTTAAGACCTTGCAAAGCATAATAATTAAAATATGAACTTCAGCATAAAGCACATCTTGACATAACCTTAGAAATACAGATAGATATAATCATGTTGCCAAACCACTCTGAGCCTCAGTTTCCCTATGAAGTATCAGTCTAATAACCATTCCCATTCTATCCCTCCTCTCCAGATCAATATGGCTCTCAACCCTAACCAGAAAAGCTACTATTTGCAGTAGGTGGTGATTAATATAGAAACCCACAACCAGCCAAGATGCAGAGAAAAAGAGGCTGTGGATTGGCGTATCTATGCTGCACCTTCTCTTCCCAGGGCTTGGGATCATTAAGAAGAGGAGGCAGAGTATAAGAGCAAGGAATGTGGACTGTTATAAGGAAGCATTACTTTCCAGACCTAACAGGACACTTGAACATACGAACTCAGAGTAGTTGCGACAGCATGCACAACACCTGGGCAAGCTCACGCCAGACCAAATTTCACCATGGAGATGGCAGAGGTACACGCTCGCACCCCTAGCTAAGGAGCTTTTGGCAATTAATAGGCACTAGGAGAAAGAGAATCCATTTTATTTAAGGGCGCAGCCTCTGCTAAGTGGATAGCACTCCAGTGGAAGGCCACACATCCAAGAATGTTTGAGTGATACAAAGTAGACTTGATGCATTAAGAAAAAAAAGACACAAAGTTGGGTAGATAAGAAGGGGTCGGTCTGAGAAGAGTTGGAGGAGAAAATGATGAAATCGTTATGCACAAAATTTATAAGGAACTAATAAAATATATATTAATAAATGATTCATAAGTGTGTCTTCCTTACAATATAATAAGGAATGTGTGTGATAACTTACACTCCTAGCAGAGTACCCAGCATAAATGGGAGCACCTATAAAGATCAAGTGTAATTGTCTGTAGATATCAGTGTGTAATTGTTTGCCTCTGTAAGAAACCATGAGAAGAATGCAGAATTTTAGAGCTAGTTCTTGTTTGTTGTTATTTTGTTTGGGGTTTAGTTGCTTACTTTTAAATGTTACTTTATATCCGTGAATGTTCATTTCCTTTCATTAATGGAAACAAAAATGTTGCTCTACTAATGCAATAAGATATTTTTGATATGAGATACCATTCATAAGAGAAGCTTTAATAATCTAAAACAATGTATATATACAAGGGAAAATGAGAGTCTGGCCTTACGGTCGTGCATTCTAGGCATCTCTGAGCACACAGAGATGAATATGATCTACAGTATGATCACACAAAGAGAACTCTGGGCTCATTAAAAAAAAGCCTGGACTCCAGACCCAGAACTGTTACTCACCTGTCACCCAGTACTAGCCCCTTACATGCCTGGAGTCTACACTCCTTCTGCAGTTTAAGAGAGCAGGTTCTATGCCCTCTCAAGCCTTCCACTGCAGCCTTAGTAATATGAATCCCTTGCCTGAAGGACACCTCATATGTTTAACTTTCTGCAAACTAGGTCATCAGTTTCTTAAACTGTAACTTACAATCCTACAGGAGAACATGTTACTCAAAGTGAGGATAGTAGAAAAATTGGCAGGAATAAAAGGTGTCTGAATGTGTGACCATCGAGAACTAATTGAACATCAAGTACATAATGACAGCAAGATGCTCTGGGCAGCACTTAGTCCCGTGCATCCCCATGCATCATGCAGCTCGTTTCTGAGCAGACGACATGGGTCGCACGCACCATCGCTTTAAGCAGCACCAGCTGATAGTACCTGAAACACCCCAGCTGAGGTTCGAGAATATTAAAAGGTATGAAATCCAGTGTCTGCACTGTACATTCAAATTTCTCTGCTCTTATGGAGACATAACAGTTTGATTTTGGAAAATGAAGACTTCTAATAGTTTTCTATTTCCACTTCTCAACACATAAACATCAAATCAGTGTGTCTTTGGGCTGCACTGTTACGTTGTTTGATTATCACCATTATGGACTGAGATGCTGACTTGTATTTTATATAATAATTGTTAAATGAGTTTTGGTCATGTTGTTAGGAAAGAACTTCCAACAGTCAGAAATGGTCTTTCTTATATTTCTGCCACTTTGTATTTACATGAAACAATATTCCCTACATTGACAATTAAAAAAAAAAATAGGTCAATGCTGAAAAATCACTGAAGATTCTGCATATCCTACAATAGATATTATTCACCCAGAATTTAGTTCTTTATGTAAAATTAAATAAGTACATTAATTCTATTAATATGAACTCTGATATCTTCTTTCGTAAATGAAAATTTCTATGTATACACATATATACATATATATATATATATATATATATATATCAAAGACCTATTTTAAGCACATTTCTTAATTTGTATACTTATTTTATATCTATATACCCAATGTCCAAAAAATATTTCTTAGGCGCAAAGGGCTCACAAGCGGAAAGCCTTAAGATGCCTGCTCAAAGCCAATAAACTTCACTGAAATGAAGCAAGGACAAGATTTACTACGGGTCAAGAATATTTCTCCCCCAGAGTCAATCCAGTCTCACATTATTTAATTTTTCACATGCCTTAATCTTTGATGGCATTCATAAATGAGCAGATTAAATGCAATTAGCCCATCAGAATTCATCCATCAGGCTTTACCCCAAAAGAGATTTATGAAGCACCTTATAACCAAAAAAGGGCAAACCTAGAAAGAGTCCAGTCAGAACCAGAGAAAATGTAGCTAGCAGGGAAACTCAGCAGAAGAAAGTAAAGCTGGAAATGGCAACTTTTTTCATGGTTCCCTCATTAAATATAATACAGTTCTTGGCTGTTATTCCTTATTCTTTGAGTTCATCAGAATGCAGTATAATGGGGGATTTTTCAATATCATCAGGAAGGTTAAAAGAGGAAAGAACTGCAAATAGATAATGCAATGAGAAAATTACTGTTAGAGTGAACCAGCAAGTCACCAAATTCTCCCACTCTGCTCCAAGGCTCAAAGGTCTGAACTGTAAACCCAATAGTAAATTAAACAAGATCTTACCACTTTTGGTACTGTTCCTTAAGATATTTCTCTGAACAAAAGCCACTGCTCCTTAAGGAACCAATAACAAAACATTATTTTTGACATAGTGTGCCTCAATTTTGGTACTATTTCATTTTGGGCCAGATGGTCCTTGCTGGGTGGCAATGGTACTGCTCTGAAAAGCATATAGTGGTTAGCAGCGTCCCTGGTCTGCAGTTGAACATACCCAGCCAACCCAGCATGACAGCTAAAACATTCCCAGACATCTAAAACGTCACTCAGGGTGGCAAAACTATTTGTGAAGGAAGCATTGGGTTAAGGAAAGCCAAGGCAGAAGGGACTGTCCTACCCATCCTATGAGAATGCCTCTGATGGAGTTATATGAAATAAATTATCCCTGATAAAGAGAGCTTTTTAACACGACAAGTCCCAAGGACTGGTGAACAGTCCTCAGGAACAATAGCCCAAACCCCTAGTATTACATGAATTATTATTCATAAAAATTATCAGAGACGTATAAAGATCAGAAGGAACTCTGGGTTTCTCACTAGCACCATTGCCACAGCACAAGGATGGTCCTCTTCCCATGGACAAGGACCCTTGTTATCTGGAGCTCAGGTACATTGACCAGCAGAAATTTCTAATATTATTAATTTCTGAGTCTTGCTTTCCTAAATAGAGCTAGCCTTCCTCCTTTCTTTCCTCTTTTCTAGCTTACCCTTTTCTAGAATTTAATTCACTGTCTTTTCCCCCCCTTCTTGCTAGAGTTTGTTGAGTGAGTCTCATATTAAGATGACTAGTTTTAATTTTATTTCAAAAAAAAGGAAGCAGGCTGGAAACGGGGCTAAAACATAACTGTAACTCCAGCACTTGGGAGGCAGAGGCAGAAGCATCACCCCGAGTGCAAGGCATCCCATTGTCCGGCTAAGGCTACAGAGTAACAAAGTGTCTTCATGAAACACAACTGAAAGGTGGCGCAGATGTTTGTCTCCACCAGCTGGGGAGCCAGTGTGCTGCTAAAGTACAGCGTGAGTTCCCCGGAAGCATCATGCTGCACTCATCTGTTTGTAAGCATTACTCATCTGTACTGACTTTAGTGTTGTGATGAAAACTCACGAGGTGTTTTTACCACCATATCATCAACACAATACAGGGAACAGATTTCTTATTCAGTAAATGTCAATCACTTAACTCAAGATAGCATTGGTTCAATTTTTGGTTCAGAGAGAGGGGGTAAGGTAGGCCACAGCACAGTTGGAAGCATCTCAGAAGTGAGTCTTACCGTAATGACCTGTAATGTCCTGGCTGCCTCCCTCTCTGTATGTGCAACTCCGAGGTATGATTCAGTGGCTAGACTTCCGGTTTTAATTATAATGCTTAGATTTGGAGTGCAGAACTGCAGCTGAAATATGATTGCTCAGACAAGAGAACTGGCTCAGCAAGTAAAAATATGTGCTGCCAACCTTGATTTGACAACCTGAATTCAAACCCGAGAAGCTACATGGTGGGAGGAGGGAGCCAGCTCCCACAAACTGTCTTCTGAGTTCCACATGAACACCATCGCATGCACGCGCTTGTACATACATGCACATATATATATATCCCACAATAGGTAAAGATGTAATTTTTTAAGGGAAATCATTTTACTCTGCATGTAAGTAATATCAAGGGCCAAGAAATGAGCAGAGTTGAGCTGAGCTGCTAGGCGGTGGAGCCATTGGTTAAAGAATCGCGCCAAGATGAAAGTAACTGGTGTAACAGTTATGAGCATGAGGTCAACTTGATCAGAGTGTTGACTTTCTCACTATTCAGTCTCCAGTGGTTCCGTTCTAAGTATCGGCCATGAGGTTGAGCTCAGGTCATCCAAACAAAAGGCTCCTGGGGGCTTCATGAGCCAAGGAAGCTTGGCAAGGAATCAGTAAGAACTCCTTGGAATCAAAAAGATTTAAGTACTGGGTCAAGGTATAAAACGTATCGTCAAAGTTTCTTCCTTTCCTGGATAGGGACAACTCAGAAGATATGCCCACAAAAGACTTTTGAAGATCCAATAATTAGGGACCTGGACCCGGAATGCAGATTTGTAG
This sequence comes from Acomys russatus, assembly GCF_903995435.1. Taxonomy (NCBI): domain Eukaryota; kingdom Metazoa; phylum Chordata; class Mammalia; order Rodentia; family Muridae; genus Acomys; species Acomys russatus. The sequence goes on along the minus strand of NC_067144.1, from coordinate 33,555,284 downwards.
AAAACGACAAGCCGGAAGTCCCTGACTGCCACACCCTCCACAGATCAGAATGCCCTGGCTTGGGTAAGGAGGGCAGCTTTTCCCTTGATGCCTGCCATGAAGTCTTGAACAACTCGTGTTTAAGCTGGAAAAGCCACACACGGGGTTTTAGCCAAAACCTGGACTAACCATTCACTGAGAAGTAGGAAGTGGATGGAAATCATGGTCGCCCATAGGACACTCGGTTACACAGCCTTGAGAGCCCTGGTCTCCTGAAGAGGCCCGGGATGAAATTCAGCATCCTGAAAAAATTCTTTCTAGGCACATGCCTCCTAATTTCTATCCTGTCTAAAGAAATGAAGCCTAGGTGGTCACTGCACATATACCCAGGGACTAACCTGAGGCAAAGAGACAAATTCTGAGGGTATGAAACTATCTATGAGGCAGTAGTTTTCAGATGGAAAACTGGCACTGTTGTGGTGGTCGCATTAAATTAGAATTAAGCAAAGCTTAAATCCTTTTCATTATTCTGATTACCATTTAATTCATGTATACTCAAACACATATACATTCAAACTTATGACTTCTGTTCTAAAGTATTTCAGAATCCACAAATATGCTGACGGAGAGTCCATGGAAAATGCGCTGGACGATGGCTCCAATAGTAAAATAAAGATAATCTCATGTAACAGTCCAATTTCTTTAAGGACTCATTAGATATTATAATGCTATAAAATATACACAGTGTTTGGGTGAGAGAACCTTAGTTTTTGCTCAATTCCTCTGAAAAGAAAGGTAGGGGTGGTTTAAAAATGTCTGCCTTGAAGAATGATTCAGGACACTGCATTGGATACATGAGAACATAAATCAACTCTTAATGGGACCTGTAATGAAAATGCCATGGAAGGATATTAGTCAAAGGGTCCCTGTCAACCTGTGTAACTACAGTAGTAATTGCCAGGGGTTATTTCCAGAGCCACTGTCTTGCCAAAGAATGGCATGCGGAAAGAAGTGTGCCATCCCAGTACTATTCTTGGTAGTAGGCTGGCATTCCACACATGTGCCTGGCAGCAGAAAGAGCAAATTGCATAAATATTTAGATAGGGAAGAAAGGAGGGGGCAGCATTCCAGTGCCTAAGCTGCTCTTTCCTGTCATCTCTGTGAAAGCAAATGTTTTGTCTCTTCTGCCGGCAAATACCTCGTCGATGCTCAGAGTTGGGGGAAAAGAAGTAAGAAAAAGTGGAACATTTTTTTGAAAAGGTTAAAAAAAAAAAAAAAGAAAAGAAAGAAACATGGCCTCGAAAATGACTAGCACATAAGTCACATACATTTGGCTTGCCCAGAAAGATTTTTCTAAAGGTTTTTCTCTGTTTTTAACCAATGAAAATTTTATTTTTCTGACAGTTTTATGGACACTGTTTTCTGCAGATATCAGCTCTAGCCGTGGCTTATATCTTACATTCACTGGAAGCCAATTCTACTTCATTTCACGGTCATCCACAAATGAATGATGTCTTGGGCTCCGCAGCAGTGCGTGTGCTTTGGGATAACAGCAAGGCTGTTATCTCTGAGGACGCCAGCGGAATGGGTGAGCTCTCAGTGAGTATCAAGTAGTATCTCATTACATCAAGGAAGCCAATAAGCATATGAGCCCTAAAACTCCATGCTGCAAGCCTCACTGAGAGAACATTTCCCACATAGCCTATTTCTGAGCATTATCCCTGAAGGAGATTATAGATACCAAGGTAAACATGGATGTAGCCAAACACAGGCAAAAGATTCTGAGACAATATGCAAATGGATCAGTTTCAGAGACTGACTAAATGCTCCAAATAAATTATTTCCTCTCCCTTAATATAATTTAATAACAGTAAGCATTATGTGCTGGGACAGTCTTATCAGCCATAGTGCCAGTCAATATAAAAACAATAAGCAAAGCTCTAATGATGTCAGCTTCAGCCCAGTGTCTGATTTTGCCTGTATACACACACACACACACACACACACACACACATACACACATATATGCATATATATATATCCCACTTTAACAAAAGTCCTAAGTATTTGATACTCTGACTATTTATTTCAATGCCCTTTCTCCTGATTCCTTTGATGGCAGAGGGTTGTCTTTCATTTCCTAGCACTGGAAAATATACTCTGATTAAAATATATCTTATTTAAGTAAATATTTGGGGTGTCTTAACATACGATCAGAGTCTAAATCCCATTTCATCTTCTTATGAAGCTGACATCTGCAATATTTATTTTAAATTTGTCACAGGTCTATCTTAAGCTCAACTGTACATTTTAAAACCACACTCCTGCACAGCAAATAGGATACATATTTAGTCATCAGAATACAAAGTCAGCAATTGTTTTGAGAGGAGTGCAAAGCATGCCTCCGTGCTAAAGGAAGAAAGCCCCAACCAGGTTGAGAGGCTCAGCACGATCTCACGGAGGACATAAATTTGAGATGGGATTTGCAATCGGATGCAATTTCAATGCAGTGCTCTCCAGTCATCTCATTTTAAACTTTCACATCATATAAATATTCAAACATTCTACCAAAATCTACATGATAGGATTGCAAAAAATTCACAGCTTTTTACTTGCCCCTTGCACACATACAGCCCTCATTAAAATTGTGCACAGTTCAAAAATGAATGCAAGGCTGATGGATAGCTCAGGGGTTCGATGTGCACTCAGCACGCAGGAGGTCCTGGGTTCTACCTTCAGCATAAAAACAAAAAGAAGAAAAAAATGTGTGCAATTGCTTCTGCTTTTTCGCATGACAATATTATAAAGTAGCATAGTTTTTAAATGTTTGTAATTGCTTGGAAACAAACACTGAAAGAAAAAAATCTTTTCCCAAATAAGTGGATTCACTCTTTTAGCCGACTTGTTAGTTTTCAAAGAATTTCTGCTAATCTTTTATTGATTCCATGAATCACCTAAGTAGAAATCTCTGCCTAAAAGTGCACCTCACTGGAATAAACCTGAAAAAGAGAGATTTGCTTGGATAGCCTCATAAACATGTGCCAGCTAGCCACAGGCAGAAAGGAGATCCACCATGGTAACATGGCTTCCACTTGTCCCTGCTTCCCACCCACGCAAAATTCCAAAGTCACTGACAACAGCATCTCACTTATTCCAGCACACTTAGCACTCCTTTGAGCTACTGTAAGTTAGAGGTGCTGTGTTTGATATAAACAAAATACACTAAGAATATATATACCTTATCTCAGAACATTGTAGTCATTTTCATTCTAATTCCTTAGGGTACTTAAGAAGAAAGAATTGGAAGTGAGGGGCTGGCATTTGTGACTGATGACTTATCTTTCCTACCTCTTAGCTAAGCCATCTTCATCGATTCATTCGTTCGGCAAAAATATAACTCTTAAGCACTGTACCTCTTATAGACACAGGGATACAGTGTGAGGCCCGGGAACAAAGCAATTCCCTTTTGAATTTCCATCTCAGTCACAAAAAGAGATACTAATCAATGCTTATTCATAAAATATCTAGCACAGCAGAAGGAATTAAATGCTCCAGAAAAAAAAAATAGAAAACAAGACAAATGATTGGAGAGGCATGGTATTGCTTAGGCTACCGATAAAGGAAGATCTTACTCCCTATTTGCCTGCATGAATGAAAATAAGCTAGGGGATGAGAAAGAGACAACTCCTGTGGAAATGTTGCCTTACCCGCAGCTGGAGCCTCTTGAAGTGTTTGTAGAGCTGGGAGAAGGGATGTGAGGAAGGGTACCAGGAGAAGATGAAGCCAAGAGGAAGAAACAGAGGGAACTTCCCACTTTCATTTTACTGGTCTTTTTCTCATTCACACTCACTGGTCTTGCATTCTTTCAGGCCCTTTCTACCTCTTTCTTTGTTCTCCTCAATGAGTTCAAAATTCAATTAATCACCCATGAAAATGAAAGAGTTTCAGCTTTCCCAGTGTTGAGGCAGAACCGATGATGACTTGCACAGCCTCTACTGATTCGGTGGGGTTGTCTTCGTCTTCGTCATCATTTTGGTTTTGGTTTGGTTTGTTTTTAGCAAAGCTTTGGCTCTGGACTGCTACCTCTTCCACAACCCCTTTCAAGTCCTTGCTGCCAGAACCTCCTGATGTCATCCCTTAGTTTGGCAATACAAAAAGGGCATGCCCTTCAATTGTGGTGGCCATGGCCATAGGTATTTAGAAGACAGACAGAATGACCAATAGAGGACTTGGGGAAAAAATGAAAATTTTGGTCTTGCATGGCAAAAAAAGAGTCACTGGCTCAGAACAAAATGAAGAAGGGCTTCTCAAGAGTCATATTGATGATGACGATGTTGTCTTAGACAGAGCCACTGCACAGAAGTTAGTTTCTGCCTCTTCTGTTCTTCTCTCAGTGGGAGGGGCTCTGTTCCAGCTGTGAGTATCTAGGCAGTGAGAAAGAAGAATGAAGATGATAGAGAAAATAGTCAGAAATCTACCTGCTGGAAATGCTGCAGATTCTCTATTTAAATAAAATATAGAAGATCTAGAAGTAGAATGAACATGGGTAGAAGTCATAGTGTCATTTTCTGTTTGATTTGAACTAAAGAAGGAAAATCTCATTATGTTAATGCTATATGCAAAAAATTTTGGCAGAATCTAATACTAATTTAGTATCAATCCACTGGCCACACCATCAATAGAGAAGGCTCTTCTTTATTTAAAAAAAAAAAGCATCTTCAAAACACTTATAGTTAACGGCATACCTAATGATGAGAAATGCAAAACGTTCCCACCAAGGCCAGATGAAAAGCAAGTGTGTCCGTCTTCACCTGAGTGCTTTTCAATGTCTTAGAAATTCTAACAACATAATCAGGACAACAAAGAAAAAATTGGGAGGAAGACACAAAATCATCCTGTTCTTACAAGACATGACTGTTTATGTAGAAAACCAACAAACATTTAAAAAAGACCCCTAGAAATAAAAATAAATATAACAAGGTTTCAAGACACAAGGTGAATTTAACATAGCTATATTTGGACTGAATGAATATAATCAAAACTAAACACACCACAGCATTTACATAAACATATCCAAAAATGAAATCATAAGGTATAAATCAAGTATGTACAAGAGCTATATGAGAAATATATGAATACATGAATAATTTTTTATAACTAAATAGTGTCAGGGAGATGGCTTATATTCATGAGTAATCGCAACACAAACATGAGAACATGAGTTCAGAGGGATCCCTGGGACCAGTCTAATCAAATCAACAAGCTCCCAGTTGAGTGACTAACCTCAAAGAATACACTTGATATCAACTTCTTCTCTTCAAAGCATACATACACATGGAGAAAGACAGAGAGACAGAGATGGGTAAAGAAGCATGGAGAACTATATAAAGGGAAAGATATTTATTTGTCATGGATAAAAAGACTCATTGTCAAGATGCTCATTTCGTTCAAACTGACCCGTAGATTCAAAGCAAGTTTACGCAAAATTCCATTAAGCTACTTTTGATATCAGCAAATTGTTTCCGTGGTTGATACAGAGAAACAAAAGAATCAGAACAGCCAACAATGTTTAGGAAAAACAAAGTAGGAATGTTGATACTTGATGATTTACTATGAAGCTACAGTCACCAAAATGCTGTAGTACTGATTGTAAAAATGGTCAAATAGATCAATGCAAGAACATAAAAAGATAAGGATTAGACCCACACAAACATTTCAACTGATCTTTGATGAAGAAATAAGACAATCTTTTCAACAAATGGTGCTGGAACGATGGATGCTCACACACAAAAGGTTGACTCTAGGCATAAATCTATGACCTCTGTGGAAATTAGCTCCAAAATTTTCCGTAGACTATAACATAAGAGAAAACCTAGATGACCTTGGGAATGGCAATAACTTTAAATACAAAGCCAGAGTTAGTATTCATGAAAGTAATTACTAATAAACTATATTTCATTATAATTAAAATATTCTCATATGTAAAATAAAATATCAAGAAAATAAGAGAATAAAAAGGCATACCACAACAGAGAAATGATATTTACCCAAGACATATATAATAAAGGGGTATTATACAAAAATACACACTTAAAAGTAACATTAAAAAGCCAACTCTCCAATTTTTAAAAAAGTGGGCCAAAGGCCTTAAAGTGGAACCCACTAAAGGAGATATACAGATAGCAAATAAGAATATAAGCCATGATATGTCATGAGGAAAATGAAAAAACAAATCTACACCACCACAAATACACTAGGTTTCTCAAACCACAGAACAGGGCCTAGTTGTGTTGGCAAGCATGTGGGATAACAAGAATGGTCATGTGATGTTCAGAGGACTGCGAAGTGGAAGAACATTTGATCATCTTTTTATAAAGTCGCACATTCATAGCACAGGTTCCAGGAAAAGATGACAGTGTGTGCGTGCATGCTGAGGCTTACCTAGATTTCTCCATTTTATTCAGGCTAGAGTCCTAGTTGGAGAATAGTGCTACTCTTGTTGGGAGGGTATTCCCAGCTCAATTAATTTAATTAAGGTAATCCCTCACAGGAATGGCAAGAGGATTGTCTCCCAGGTGATTGTAGATTCTGTCACATTGACAACATGAGCCATCTCAATTACTAACACATACCAACTGCTATTACTCACATGATGTCTAAATCTAAGACAATGACACAAAACATTAGTGCCTTCCAGGGGTTGGTGTGGGGCCAATAAAGCACACAGATACTTTAGGCAGTGAAAAGACTCCATCTGATGTTATAAGGATGCCCATGTGACATTAGACATTTGCCAAAATCCATAAAATGCATACCAAGAGTCAATCCAAGTCTACCTAGAGACTTTGAATGGCATGTGCTGTAGGCTCATCAGTTTCAGCAAACTTCCCACTAAAGGCCCCTAATCAAATATGACTTCCATCCCCTAAAGAGAAGAAAGCACTAGAGTGACTTCAAAAAGAGAAACCACATGCACGAGAACAAGAGCAGTCTCAGAAGAAACCATACCTGTCACTCCCTGACCTTAACTTTCAAACATTCAGAGTTACGAGGAAAGTCATGAAGTCCGTGGGTGTTTGTTATGGTGGCCCTGACAAATTAACACAACAGTTACATAAAAATGTAATAAAAATAATTAGTTCCTGTGGTAGTTTGAATAAAAATGGTCCTTATAGGCTCATAGGGAGTAGCATTATTAGGAGAAAGTCTTGTAGGAGTAAGGGTGTCACTGGGGGTGGTCTTTGAGGTTTCAGAAGCTCAGTCCAGGCCTAGTAGCTAACTCTTATTTCCTGCTGCCTCCCAATCCAGATAGAACTCTCAGCTACCTCTCCAGCGCCATGCCACCATGCTTCCAGACATGACAATAATAACCTAAACCTCTGACATGTCAGTCCAAATTAAATGTTTTCTTTTTCTTTTACTTTTGTTTGGGGGGAAGATAGTTTGGCTTGGTTTGGTTTGGTTTGGTTTGGTTTGGTTTTTTGAGACAGGGTTTCTCTGGGTAGCCTTGGCTATCCTGGACTCTCTATATATAGACCAAGCTGACCTCCAGCTCACAGAGATCTGTCACCTCTGCCTCCACACGTCCTGACATTACAGGTGTGTGCCACCATGCCCAGCTAAATGTTTTCCTTCTTTTTTTTTTTTTTTTTTTTTTTTTTTTTTTGAGAGTAGCCATTGTCATGGCGTCTCCTCACAGCAATAGAAACCCTAACTAAGACAGTTTCTTTTCCATCCTCACCATAAAGTTAATCATAGAGAGCAAGTTTCCATTTCTCAGCTGAAAAGGTGAGTAGTTTTAGATGACAATTGGATCACATCTTGCTGTTGACACTATGAAGTTATTGACTAAGATCTTGTGACAGATCCACTTTCCCTGCTCTCTGAGGGCCCTGCTTGTACCCCAGTCCTCTAATCAGATGCCATGTCACTCAACCAGCCTGGAGAGCAAGAACTGAGACTTAGGTTTGATTTGAGATTAAAAGAATTGATCATCTGTGTCTCCTCTTCCCCTCACATTTCCCATCCGTAAATGGCTGCTTTTTTGCAATGAGAAATAAAAGGAAAACGTCAGGGTTGAAAAAAGTCACAAAGGACTATAGATCAGAGTCAAGAGGGGCAAAACATCCCTGGTTGGTTAAGAGGAAATGGTGCTAGTTGGAATTCTTAAAAGCTGGAACAAATCAGCCTTGAAATCTGGGGTGATTGTGGTACAATAAAGTGGCAAGTGGCCTGAGATAGTATCCTGTATTCCCCATGACCAATGTGTCATGCAAGCAATCCCTAAGTGCCCTGTCCCACAGTGACTATCTGGACAGCATCCTGACAGCTGGCTGCCTCACTAAGGCTAAAGGAGTAGTAGTCAAACCTCTGACACTTGCATTATGAGCACAGCAGAGATGAAGAAGGAAGAATTCACAAGAGCAAGTGCTGCCTGTGCTTTGAAGATGTAAATGCCATAAAAGCAGCCAGGCTGAGGGCTAAGCCCAGAGAGGAGAAGATGCACACACTGGTCCACAGGAGGACAGAGACTGGAGCATCCTCCACCTGCCAGTTCTAATTCCCACCAATCACAGGGACCATTCATTAGTCTCCTCTTGCAGCCATCCTGGGAAGGACAGGGTGGCACACTGCAGGACAGAAGAACTGTTCGGAAGAAAAGCAGCAGCCAAAACGAGGAGTGTGAACTTTGGCCAGATCAAATGTTAATCTAAGAGGCTGTTTTAGTCAGAAGAGATTTAATTATCTGTAACTGTCAAGTTGACGTTTTCACTCCATTAGCACAAAAGGGGTCGCTGTGCAAGAAAGAAAATCAGGTAACATTCAAAACTCCTTTTGTTCCTGCATGAATTATGTTATATATACTTACTATTTCTTATATTTTTCTAAATAAAGGAAACACAAATGCACACGACCCACCAAGTGGCCTATCAGAAGTGTCAGTGAATGGAACAGCAAATGTTTGTATCCCACTGGGATCAAGCGCACACAGGAGCTGCATGAGACCCACTTGGCTATTCAGCGGAGGATTGCTAGTATATGTGTTAACTGAAATTAAGGGAAAAAACCCCAACCCACTTATGTTAACAATTCTAAAGATTGGCTAATTACTACTTCATATTGCAACTTCAGAGCCAAAATTACCTTAGGGTGGCTTTATCTCCTTCAATAACCATTTGTTGTTCACTTCTGTGTTTAACTTAACATCCTTTTAAGTATTAGTTAAAAATTTCAGGGCTGTATTAATTTAGTAGACCTAAACTTCTAACAATCCAAAACCAAGACTGTCAACAGATAGTATTGGAGACTTATAGCAGAGATTTCCCCACTTGGCTATAACCTGTCTACCAGATATCCCTGCCAATGTACTTGAAAATGCCTCATAGCTCTCTTCTGCTGTGTACGCATAAATACTTCATGAACTTGCTTCCGCATTGAAATACAGTATCAGCTAGATCAGACCTAGGGGAGGGGAATAGGGTGAAAGTGGGAGGGGGAGGGCGGAACGGGCGGGGGATACAAGTGATGGCATAACAATTTAGTTGTAATCTGAATAAATTAATTTAATAATAATAATAATAATAATAATAATAATAATAATAATAATAATAATAATAATAATAATAAATACAGTATCTGGGACAACTTGAATCCACGTTCCCAGATCATAGCACTCAAATCTGACTCAAGAGCAAGCTCATATTCTCCTTGAGGTAAGAGTTATGTTTTGCACTGCTATGTGTGGTGGGTTCATCCCTACAGAGCGTCACTTCCTGCAGAGACTAAGTGTGGAAGGCCATGGCAGGGGTAGACAGGAAACAAGGACATTCACATCCGAGCTGAGTCATGACTTCTCTATCACCACTGACACACATTCGCCTGCTTTGTCGGCTGCTTTATAGACTGAGGTGCAGGACATATTTTTTAAGGAGGGGGCCATTAGAAAAATGTCACTCTTTCTAATTAAAATAACTACATATCTTTAATGCGCCCTTCAATACTCCAAGGATAACTGAGCATATTGCTTGATTTGCACGCTCCTAGTTTCCATTTGTGTAGATCATTATTGCAATAAGTAGATGCAGATGCTTAAGTTAATTTTATTGTTAATGCTTCAAGACATTTCTTAGGAAAAGTGCACAAAGCTTTTAAAAATCCAATAAATTATATTGGGTCTTAATTTACTTCATGTTATACCTTCAATTGAGGAAGGACACAGAAGTGCTCTTGAATTTAGATCTTGATTTTATTAGCAATTGGGTAAGTATTTGAATTACTAGAATGGGCAAGACACACTCTCAGAATGTTACTTATGTGTTAACAATCCCTCATTAGCTGGATAAAGAATTACATCTTGACTAAAATGGGTAAGAAGCTTATAAACTATCTTATTAATTCGCAAATAATGACAACTTGAAGGCATACATTATGCCAGCCTCATGTCAACAGAAATGAAAGCTTTTCCCAAATCATTCTATAAAAATGCTGATTACCCACTGCACCCTCCAGCCACAGAATCTTGATGCCATTGTCAACAGAAATACCTTTGGTTCAGTTAATTATGTGTGATAACATCTGGGAGGGATTAAATAAGTGCTTTATACAGAAAAGCAAAATGGGGAATAATTAAATGTGCACCATAGGATGTGGAATATTGATTGTTTATACCTTAAAATTCAATTTATTCATCTATAATCCGGGGAGGCATGCCTCACTGATTTCCCTTCTCTCCTTCCAGAAGTGCGAAATGGCTTGTGTCAGGCACACATGCATGTGCATGTGCACACAAGCAAACACACCTACCAATTAAGTTTTGAAAAGTTGGAGGAAGGTGCTCCCAAATTATTAAAGCTATCTTGGAATAATAGACCGTTACAACACTGGTGCACAGCCATAGCGTGTTCAAAGAGCTTGAGAGCATGGAAAGGTTCTTTTAGTTATTCTAATTACACTTATTTACTTCCTGCATGTATGTGTGCCTGTATTTTGTGTGCACAGGTTTGTCGGTGCACACATGTGGAGATGAGAGAACGACTTCAGGATTCAGTGCTTACCTTCTACCATGTGGGTCCTAGGGATCAAAGTTGGCTTAGTAAGCTTGGTGGCAAGGCATTTTACTGCTGAACCATGTCAGCAGTGCAAGAAGATGGTAAAGACAAAATTCAAGCAGAATTGCATCTAACATTTTGAATTGTTGTTTTCCACAACAACTCATAACAAAAAGTGGCACAAGAACAGAGTTAAACAAAGGGTTTGCTGGGCAGATGTCCTTGTAGAGTTATTTGTGCATAAGATGGCAACAGGCCCTGTACACTGTTGTTGTGTGGCCATCCTTGTGTTACTATGACTTACCAGGCAACCAGAGGGGAAGGGCCATGCCCTCATAAGCTCCCAGATCTATGTACATTTTTTTTATAAGCACTTCCATTTTGACTTCGGTAGCTTCTGCATCTCCTTCACAGCCGGAAGCATTAATGATGTCATTGTTGTAGGGCCCCCACGTGGAAATGGGTGTTCCAACGCATCCCACTCACCACAGGGCCAGAAACACTCTCCACTCTTTTTTTTTCCCTCACACAACATACTTGTGCATTAGTTGCCCAGAATCGTCTCTATGTACTCCCTGTTCCCAGAACAAACATTCTCACGCTCTCAATGCACTTCTCTTCGCATTAGCCTCCTCGGGATGTATGTATGGTTGCTTCCATCCTACTTCCCCCAAACACAGGCGCCATCTTGAAGTCCCCATCAGAGCATGTCTCCCCCCTCTAGACCTACTTCCTCTTCAAAAGGAGAGATTTATTTAGTTGTTTGAGTGTGTGTGCGTGTGTGTGTGTGTGTGTGTGTGTGTGTGTGTGTGTGTGTGTGAGTTAGAGGTTAACTCTCAGTAGTCAATTTTCTCCTGTCACTTTGTGGGATCCGGGGAAAGAATTCAAGTCATCAGGCCTGCATACAAGCACCTCTGTCTTCACAGCCATCTCACTGGCCCCAAAGGAGATTTAAAAAAAAACAAAACAAAACAATGTTTTTCTACTAATACAGACATTTAAGCTTACATCACCCTTAGACAGACTTACTCTTTCAGTCACTCGTCTATAGAACATTCTAGTCTTGGCCCTGAGGTTGGCACTCAGTTCCCTGTTCCCTGTTATAAGGGAAGCAAAGGAAATGACTCCACCCTATACCGAGTTGGCACTGGGTTTGGTTAACAATCTACTTCTTTGTAATCCTCAGGCCTTGTCTGTATCCAACACTGACTATATCATCCACAAGCACCTATTAAGATGACCATCCCTTTATAGCAGTATTTTCAATGCAGTTCACAAATAAATTTGGCCTTTTTACAATAAACGTTAAAATGCATGATTTCAACAGCTGCTCCCCCAACTGCATGTCTTTTTTAATTTTTTTTATTCTTCTCTCATGTACTACATCCCTACTGTAGTTCCCCTCCCCTGCCCCTTCCCCTCAACCTCCCCTGTTCCACCTCCCATTGGCAGGTATTTTATTTCAAAACATCTAGGAAAAATCCTAGCTGCAAGTGTTTGTAACCTGAAAAAATTCCTCTGAGCTCAGTGGCCTGTTTTTAGTACCTGCTGTGTGCCAGCCCTTATCCTCTGTAAGACACACAGCACAACTACTCCAGCAGAAAGTCCAGTTACCTTCATAGAGAAAACAAAGTTCCTTTCATTGATCAGCTGAGCTTGCGCAGAGGTTCTATTTGCTGGCATTAACTAATCCCCACTAACAATGATCTAAGGTTTAACCTTTAGCTGTTTCATCCTGTTTTCTGGAACACGGTAGCTGAATAAATAACAATATTCTTGGGCCTTCTACCAGACGTGGTCAACCCCACCCCCCCACACCCCCAATATTCAGCACTGCCTTAATTTTATACAAAGCAAAGATATCCACAATGAAGCTTCAATAATATAGAAAAATACTGGCATTTGTCAAATGTAGTATCGTCAATATTGTAACTTAGCTAGCATAAAGTTATTATGTACTTTGAAACTAATGGGCATAGATGAAACATTCTAAAACAATATGTTTAGGCATTTCTCCAAATTAACTAATAGTCTAACATTATTATAGTATTGAGTCACTGGCTTCCGCCAGCATTCACAACAGCTGGAGATCTTCAAGCTCCTGAGCCTTCTATGCTAAAAGACCTAAGCAAAAACAGCTGGCAATCAGAAGTTCCTCTGAGTTTCCAGTCTTTTAGGGAGGCAGGCTAAGCTATGTGTCTCTGAGTACTCCTTCATTTCTATAATCCACAAATCTTTCCACTACTAACATCCTCCACCATTAAAGCTCCACCATTCAAAATTGGGGGGTGGGGGGGTGGGAGGATTATGGGGCAATTGAAATTTCATATGATTCCCCAAATCTGTGATTGTCCATTTATGCTATTAAAGCAACATGTCCAAGTCTGTATAATTTATAGATAGCAGGAATTTATTTTCCAGAGTTCTGGCAAAGTCAAGATGAAAAGTGCTAGCAGATTGAATATTCTTTAGACACTCTCTTTTGTTTACAACATGGCAGATTGTTCCCCACCAAAACAAAACATAACAAAAACAAACAAACAAACAAAAAACAGAGTATAACACTGCTTCTTCACATTGTGGACAAAATGGAAGGGAAAAGCAGGAGTCTGAGGCCTCTCCTACAGAGGGGACAGAACTGTCACAACTTAATTCCTTCACCAAAGCCCTAGCCTTAAGGCCATCACCTCGTCACCTATGCTCCAGTGTGTGGATTTCCAAGGGACCCACAATTCGGACCACACCAGCACTGAGTGTGTGTGTGTGTGTGTGTGTGATTTTGGACTGTTTCATTTCAAGCACGTCTCAAGATGGAGATATTCCAACAGACCCGAAAGCTCTTAAAACAGCATGCCATGCAGTTTTCCCAGTCAAAAGAGGTGTCCTGTGAAAACAGAGTGGCTGTAACTCTTCCTTCACTGCCCACATGGTGCCCGGAAGTACCGAGGGTTACAGAGATGCAAATGTGTCCTAAGCTGAATGAGAGGAGTGGAAAACATTCTCTTTATGGTGGCCCTTGAGGCCCATCTGCAACGTGAACCTCGGTGAATTCTTTGTCCCAAATCCTTTCTGTTATCATCATTTTCAGTTTGTAATCTGGAGAGGTCAGTAAGGTGTACTGCTTCCGCCAGGCTTGTGGGGCAGAGGTATCAGAACAGAGCACCACAGCACGTTCCACTCATCCGCTTATTAGATCTTGTCATCAGCTGGCTAAAGGGAGCACCATGAATAGACATAAGCCTAAACTTCCCTTTCCTTTTTCAGGATCCTAACACCCCTAACCCAAAGAAGAAAGGGGATTATTGCATACAGGTTTGTATATATCTGAGTTTGTACAACTAAGTGGAATCTTGTTAGGCATTTGTAGAAATTAAATAGTGTGTTGGTAACATAACTCATTCATGGAACAATTGTCCCACCTGTACAAATTGTGGGTTCGGCCCCTAGAGCTGGAAGGGTAAAATGCAAAGACATCAATTAGTGAAGCTATTCAACATTGTATCAGCCCCTTTGCTTTCTGTTTCTACTTCAATTGGTTGAGTTAATAGCATATGTTAATTTTTGCACAGTCTGATCATACAAGCATTAACAAAACTAAATCAAGTAGATAATGTCAGGCTTACAAGACACAGTGTCTTAGTCTGTCTTCAGGTCATTTCCACAAAAGACGGCAGGTGCAATCATAATCCAAGGTAATAAAAGTAAATAGCAAGGGCATGTTTCTCATTAATAGGAAAAATAGCCTTTCTCGCAGGTCTGGATCACATAGAAACAACATTTTGGGGTCATTTTCTTTATGACAGTATCACATTCAGTAATAAAAGTATCATCATATACAAGTTAGGAAAATACCAAGGAACACTTTTAAAGGAAGAAAATTTAAAGCAACTCCAACTGCGATCATCAAGTTTTGAATCTGCACAGTTCTAGGCTGAAATCCTGACTCTGTTGAACTATATACAAGTGCCTGCATGCCTGTGTGTGTGTGTGTCTGTGTGTGTGTGTGTGTGTGTGTGTGTGTGTGTGTGTGTGTGTGTGTGTGAAAGTTATAGTGATCTCTGTACTCTATTGTATCCCCATGTAAAATGGAGTTATTGGGCAATTTTCTTTCTTTTTTTTTTTTTCCGAGACAGGGTTTCTCTATGTAGCCTTGGCTGTCCTGGACTCGCTCTGTAGACCAGGCTGGCCTCGAACTCACAGTGATCCGCCTGCCTCTGCCTCCCGAGTGCTGGGATTAAAGGCATGCGCCACCACGCCCGGCTGGGGCAATTTTCAAGAGCATTCTTTTTTGTACATACACTGTTGTTTTGCCTGCATGTGTGTCTGTGTGAGAGTGTCAGATCCCCTCAAACAGGAGACACAGACAGTTGTCAGCTGCCATGTGATTGCTGAGGATCAAATGCAAGGCCTCTGAAAGAGCAGCCAGTGCTTTTAACCACTGAGCCATCTCTCTAGCCCCTGGAGGTTATTCTTTTTTCCATTAATTTATTTATTTACTCACTTTACCATCTGATCAAAGCCACCCTCTCCTCCCAAGCCCCTCACATACACAGCCTTCTCCTCATTGTTCCTTGTCCTTCTCAGAGAAGGGAAAAGTTCCCCCAATGGGAACCAACAAGCCCTGGCACATTAGTAAAGAACCAAACCCTCTGTTGTAAGCAGTTCTCCTTCACTTGCATGCCTTTTTTTGTGATACCCTAGGATGAGGCTTAGGGGAAAGCAGCCTAATGTAAACACTTTGTTGCTGAGTTCCTAAACTGATAAGGAAGACTTGCCCACAGCAGCAATTCCACTGATGGTTTGACTCTTCAGATAACATCGGGCATCCAGGAGGAGGCAATAAATGGGGAAGCAATGGCAAGAACTGACCATAGAAACCTTGAGCTCCCAATATGGGTGTGCTTTAGCTGCCTGTGGCAGCCAGTAGCTGCTCGAGTTCCTTAGGAACTAAGCTCTGTAGCTACAACTCAAGCTTTATCAAAGAGGCTGCTCTATTTGGATGGCACACACAAGTCTATTTTCTGAGAGCAGATTAACATATTTGGGGACAGATAGTCTACTCAGGATTACAGAGGGAAAGAGATCTCATTGCACAGTCTAATGTCTGTACCTCCTTGTCCAGCCTCTACTTTAAGAAGCATTCTTGTAGCACTTACTACCTCTGAAGAAACACATTCTTAAAAGGAACTGCATTTGACTTAAATGCATAGCACCTTCCAACGTACAACCAACATGTCTGCATAATTTACCTGTGTCTCTCAGCTTCATGGTAACCTGAAGCTATGCACTCTGGGTATCCATCTTTAATATTATTCCTTGTCACTCAAAAAAAGTGGCTTGTGAGGAACAACTGCCCTAAGACCCTCAAAGTACCTGTTTCTCAGGCTGGCATGCAGTGTGAACGTAACACACAAGAAGAACACACAACATGTGGTAGGGGGTGCATTTTTTTTTTTTTTTTTTTTTTTTTTTTTTTTTTTTGGCATACTGACTCCTCATCTGTTTATTTTTACAGAAAAAAATGTTCTTGTGTGTGCTGGGAGACATCCAGGGATTTATTGTTATCAGCTGTGCTTTTTTCTTACTTTAGAGAAAATGACTGGTATTTTTAAATCATTTTTGTAATTTGTCTCAGTTAACTTGGAATATTAGTACACACCAGGTCTCCTAGCACTAGGGAGGCAGAGGCATGAGTACTGTGAGTTCTAAGCCAGTCTGGAATGCCTAGAACAATGCTGTATATAAGAAAGGAAAAGAACAAAAGAAGCTAAGTGTGTGACTGAAAAGATAACTATTTCTCCACATGATATTATGAGGAGTTTTGGTAGTTTCAGATGGCTTTTATAAGTAATGCTTTAAACAAAGCGATAGCCTACAGACTGAGAAAAGATCTTCACCAACCCTGCATCTGACAAAGGTCTAATATCCAAAATATATAAAGAACTCAAGAAATTAAACAACACCAAACCAAATAACCCAATTGAGAAATGGGGCTCAGAATTAAGCAAAGAATTCTCAACAGAGAAATATCAAATGGCTGAGAAACACTTAAAGAAATGCTCAACATCTTTAGTCATCAGAGAAATGCTAATCAAAACAACTCTGAGATTCCATCTTACACCCATCAGAATGGCTAAGATCAGAAATTCAAGTGACACCACGTGCTGGTGAGGATGTGGAGAGAGAAGAACACTCTTTCATTGCTGGTGGGAATGCAAACTAGTGCAGCCATTTTGGAAATCTATCTGGTACTATCTCAGAAAATTGGGAATAAGGCTTCCTCAAGGCCCAGCTATTCCACTCCTTCAAATAAACCCAGAAGATGCTCCAGCATACAACAGGGACTTATGCTCAACTATGTTCATAGTGGCCTTATTCATAATAACCAGAACATGGAAACAGCCTAAATGTCCCTCAGTAGAAGAATGGATAAAGAAACTGTGGTACATTTACACTATGGAACACTACTCAGCTATTAAAAACAAGGAATTTCCAAATTTTGCAGACAAATGGATTGAACTAGAAATGATCATAATGAATGAGCTAATCCAGAAGCAGAGAGACTCAAATGGTATATACTCACTCAAATCTGGACACTAGCCCAAGAGGCATGTCTCATGAAAGTCTTCACTTACCTGGAAAGTGGGATAGAGGTGAGGACATCATATTGGGACTCTACGTGGGAGAAATATAGGAGATGGGGAAATAGATGGATCCAGAGGGTCCTAGAAACCTACAAGAAAATCCACCTATGATGGGTGGATCTGGGCCCAGGGGTTCTACTCGATCTAAGGCACCAACCAAGGACAATACGTGCAGGCATCATCAAACCCTTACCCAGATCTAGCAAAGGAACAGAACATTCTCCACAGTTAAGTGGAGACTAGAGACTGACTTTCACACAAACTCTGGTGCCCCATATTTGGCCATGTCTCCTTGATGGGGAGGCCCGATGGCACTCGGAGGAGGGATGGCAGACTACCAAGAAGAGACTCTAGCATCATATACATGGGGAGGAGGTCCCCATCAGTCACAGTCATAGGGAAGGGGAATGGGGGGAAAGCGAGAAGAAGGGAGGAATGGGAGGATGCATGGGAAGGGATAGCAAATGAGATGTAATATGAATGATTTTATCTTTCAATAAAAAAAAATAAGTAATGCTTTACAAAACATTTATTTTTTTAATTTCATTTGCATACTCGCTGATTTATCTCTGAGTATTTTCTTTCAAGTTCTACTTTTAAAATATATTTAATTTGCAGGATTTTCAAAAACACAAAATACCAAAGAAATAGAAAATACAAGGTCATGTGCTATATTATTTGGAAGTCTGTAAATAATTGCTTTTTAATTAACTTAAGTAAATTTTCAAACTGAAAAGTTGATGTCTAAAAATTTTAACTACATGACATGCAGAAAAAGAAATGTCCAATTTAATAAGGCTTTTTTCAAGTTAGACGGTGATTTCATGTGGCATTAATTTAAGCTAGAATGTACATCATGAAGTAAACAATGCAAATAATCTTTTTCTATCATGTCATAAATGAGATTCGTTTCCATTATTTGGAGAGGCGGTCAAGTCCATAGAATGCTCCTCATAAGACTCACATAATTACCTTACATCACTTCTTATACTGTTCTTGTTGGCAGATTAAAACCAGCCTGATGCAGTCCATTGCCCCAAGCATATACTAGCAAGAAGACCCTGTAACTTGCACACAGTGTGCTTCTTATTATCCATAGGCCTTCTTATTGATTAGATCACATGCAAGATAAATGCATGACCTTAGCCTCTTCTGACATCTGTCATGGACTCAGTAGAGGAAAGGAAGAAAAAAAAAATCTGTAAACATTTCTGAGAAGAAAATGTTTTGACCATGGTGAAACTTAAATTCTGGACTCTTTGAAAATGCTAAAGTGTATGATAAAGCTATGAAAACAATCACCAACCATTTATCCATAGAAGGTGTAAGTATATTACATGCAATCTAAAGAAAGTAATTGAATTTAAAAGTTTCTGAATGGCCTTAAGAAAGAAATCTGTGAAGAAGAACATTGTCATTCTGTGGAAAAAATAAAATTATAATAATGAACTACTAAATATAGTCTGAGTGGGAAATGGTTCATTGTCTTCCAAGCTTTATGAACACATAAGCACCTCTACTACTTCAGAGTTTTAAGTTTGATCAGAAAAAGCTGTTACAGAATTATATTCAAATACTTTATCCCTGGAAATATGCCAAAATCATCCAGATTAAGGACTTTAGTTATAAATCAGGATAGAATGACAAAAGTAGAAACAATTCATTCAAATGTGTGTACATATATTTTTTCCATACGACAATTACAGAGAACCTAATATATGTGCCTAACAAAATGTCTGACATTACAATTCCAAGGAACTTAAAATGTCCTATAAAAGTAAATTATTTAATGATTAACACCATCATACATTTGATCACTATAGTTTGTGAAGATATATATGATTCATGAGATTAGTTTTAGACAAAAATCTTTCAAAAGGATTGGAATATGAATTCTTCAGTAACTTCCTAGAGATCCATCTGGATGATGTCATGGACAAGGCAGCTCATGCTTTAGGACATCAATGCACTAGAGAAAACTCCAGTTATCTAGTCTTCGGCCATGATTAGAGTCAAGGTGGGTTAAAGGGGATAAATACAAAACAAAGCAAAACGGGGCTCTTGATTACACTTTTCACAATTTTATCTAAGGTAATCTATAATTTGTAAGTGCAATGGCTAAATTTGCTCGATTTTCAGTTTTTGTCAAATACAAGATTCTCTTCTACTTGCTTTGTGGTTACACAATGTTAGAATATGAAGCTATTGAGAAAAGATTAAAAAAAAACATCAGAGCATAATGCAACAGAGAGGATACAACAAACAAGAAAGCAAATATATGCTACTTACTCTTAGGAAATCTTCACCCTAGGGAAGCAGATAAAGTACAGTTTAGCAAAGGGACAAAAGTTTGGGGAAAGCAGCCAAAGAAATGTCACTTATGCTTAAAGTATGGGCCATATTTTGTTAGAAGAAATGGCTGAGAGAAAAAAAACCAGGTAAAAGAAATAGCATGAGAAATAATTAGGAATGATATGAACATTTCCCCCACAGAAATACACCAGTTTATTTCCAAGTCCCTTCAATTGCCACATCTCAGCAATTTTGTAAAAGAAAAGAAATCAAATGCCATTTCTCCAGATGTTTGTCATGACTCAGGAAAACATAATATTTTGGTTAATAGCTAAAGAGTGAGATTAAAGTGACAGGATGGAGCTATTGAAGTCTTAGACTGCTGTTATACAGGTACAGATTTTTTTCTATCATGTTAATTATGTTTCAACAAGTAGGATTTAAGACTAAACTCAATTCATTTAGTGAGACTAAAAAGAACCTTACAATTGATTGGAGCAGCCAGATATTGAATAAAAACATTTACTTATGATGATAAGACAGAGGATCTTAAATTCCAAGCCAGACTGGGCTAGAGAATGAGACTCTTTCAAAAACCTAAGCATGCACAAGTGAACGCGGGCAAACATATATACACACACAGACTCAGTATAACTTCATGAAAACTGGCATTTAAATGTTAAGTGTTCCCACTCCTTCATTGCTGGTGTGAGTGCAAACTTGTACAACCACCTTGAAAATCAATCTGGTGCTTTCTCAGAAAACTGGGAATAGGGCTACCTCAAGATCCAGCAATTCCACTCCTGGGAATATACACAAAAGATGCTCCACCACACAACAAGGACATATGCTCAACCATGTTCATAGCAGCCTTATTTGTAATAGCCAGAACCTGGAAACAACCTAAATGTCCCTCAGTTGAACAATGGATAAAGAAACTGTGGTACATTTACACTATGGAATACTATTCAGCTATTAAAAACAAGAAAATCCTGAAATTTGTGGGCATATGGATGGAACTAGAAATGATCATACCGAGTGAGTTAACCCAGACCCAGAAAGACTCATATGATATATACTCATTTATAATCGTACACTAGCCCAAAAGGGAAATCCCATGAAAGTCCTCACTTACTAGGAGATTGGGATAGATGTGGGGACTTCCTATTGGGACTCTAGGTGAGAGAAGTATGGGAGAATGGGGAAATAGAAGGATCCAGAGGGTCCTAGAAACCTATAAGAAGGACATCATGACCATCATGACTGGCAGATCTGGATCCAGGGGCCGGGGGGACTCTGCTCAAACTACTGCACCAACCAAGCACAATATATGCAGTGAACATTGAACCCCTACTCAGATCTAGCCAATGGACAGGTCATTATCCACAGTTGTGTGGAGAGCATGGACTGACTCTGACATGAACTCTGGTGCCCATATTTGACCACCTCCCCTTGGTGGGAAGACCTGGTGGCACGCAGAGAAAGGATAAGCAGGCTACCAGGATGAGACTTGATAGGCTGTGACCATATAGTGGGGGAGGAGGTCCCCTTCTGTCACAGACCTAGGGGAGTGGAATAGGGGGAAAGAGGGAGGAAAAAAGGAATGGGAGGATACAAGTGAGGGAATAACAATTGAGATGTAATCTGAATAAATCAAATAAATAAATAAGTGTTAAGTGTTCCCAAATGTGTCTGAAACTTAGCCTTCAGGATCAACATGTGGGTATTTTTACACATGATGAAGCAATACAAACTAGCAAGGACTTATTTACTAATCTCTGATGACCAATTAAATAAAATAATACAAATGTTTTCTCAGACTAGAGCAAAAAGACAGGAGTCAAGTTATAAGGGAAAACCCAAGAAATCTTAACGCTTCATCGGGACTATACTACTTTTTGCTCCAAATCTTAAATAATGACAAAAGTGAAAATTGAGATTCAAATACTCAAATATTAAAGATAGATTGAATGTAGCCATCTACAGGTCACCAGAGACTGTAAATTCTATGATATTTAAAGACATAAGCCAATGACAAAATAGGTGATTACACAATAGGCAGAGTTATTTAGGGCACCTTGGTCCCAACTGAACACAGCTGTAAAAGAATGCAGTTGTTTCTAGTTTCTCTGAACATACTAGACCACTCAATATGACACCCTGGTGTGTTGTTTGCTTTTTTGATAGCCAAACAAGACAGGCTGATTGATTGATTCGCTCACAGGTATTCATTCCTCTGACAAATATTTATTGAAGGATTCATAATCTCAAACACTGGGCTATAGGATTTTTCTCACATCACTTAATTGAAATTCAACCAGTATTCTCACGTTATAATGAGGATTAAGTTGGCTAATATTTACATAGCATTTAAAAGAGTCCATGGCACATCGTAAGTGCTATATAAATACGTGTTAAATAAATTATGCTGAAGTTTATTGTAATAGGGTCTCTATATATGGTTGCTGTAGAGCTTCTTTCTCTCTCAAAGGGTTTTTCTTTTTTTTTTTTTTTAATCACCAGAGGCCATGTGCATCCTGAAACATCCAGTGAAAACCGAGCATAAGAAACAAATACAAATATATTCCCATATTAAAATCACCTGTTGTCAGTTTCCCTGGTAAAATAAAAATCTCATAGGACTGGCATAGAGGTCTTATTTCACCCCTTTAGGCATTTGTTTCTCATGTACTTATGAAATCCTAGACTAGATTCAAACAAAGCAACTCATGTTCTTCTCACATTATGAGATTGTCATTTCTTCTAGGCCCTACCTAGGTCCAGGAATCATTCCAACCTTTGATCTCTGCCCTCGTCCACTGCCCTGAAGGAACTCATTGTCACTAAAGGCTTGTCAGCAAGTTGCAGGTGGAGTGAAAGAGTAATTACCATTCAAGATAAGATACTGATTCTAGATTAGATGATCTAGAAGTGTGATGGGATCATTTTTAAAATTTATATATTTATTCACTTTACATCCCAATCATAGCCCCCTCCCAGTCCCATCCTCCCTCCCTCTTCCCCCTATCCCTGTCCCACTATTCCTCAGAAAAAGAGAGCCTTCCTTCCCTCTTCCAGCCCACCCCAGCACATCAACTTGCATCAGGACAGAGAGCATCATTTTCCCCTGTGGCCTGGGGAGGCAGCCCTGCCGGAGGAAAGTGATGAAAAGATGGGCCACAGAGGCCACGTCAGAGACAGCCTACCCATTCTAGGAGACCCACATGAAGCCCAAGCTGCCCATCGGCTATATCGGTGTAGAGGGCTAAGTCCAGCCCATACATCCTCCTTGGTTGGTGCTTCAGTCTCTGCGAGCCACTCGGGGATCATTTTTGAAAGGTATCTTCGACTTGAACCCCTCTTTAAGGAATACGGCAAAGAACATTAAAAAGTGTGTCTCTTTCTTCGTCGACATCATAATTAAATCTGGAAAACAACGAGTAACTTTTCTGTCTTGAGGAGAAAGATTCAGAAAGATCCACCCCTGCGCACCCATATTCCAAGCTACAACAGGATGTTATCCCAGTTCCTCCCACAATTCATCTCTGTCCTGTGACTAAAATAAAGGAGTTGGGAAAGACGCAGGGGCTTCATGACAACGCTTACAAACAGATACTGCAAACTGCGGCGCCGCCCTTAGACGAACACGTCCTGTCCCGGGACTCTGACATGGGTGAGAGCTACTGGGTTAGAGTCGCTAAACAGAGAAACCTCAGTATGTTTTCACTCAAAGGCTCACCGTGGACAGCGGCTCCTCAGGCCTGATGCTCAGCCAAGCGTTTCTATCAATCATGATGATCTGGTGCCCCCCTCTGGCCTCACTGCAGCAATGTCCTTTAGCTCCATCAAGAAAGGGTTTTGTTTTGTTTTGTTTTGTTTTAACCAAAATCTAGGATAAAATCACCAAAATCTACATGCAAGAGAAACCTAGCTTTGTCTGAGCTTACAAAGCAAAACTTGGCAGGCTAGCTGCCTGCTCTTAAACTCCATGTACTTAAGGGGATGTAATTTTGCTTTATGTATGTTTAAGCATTCCCCATAGAGAGTTAGTACTCATCACCTCTTTACACTTAAGATGAGTAACCTACCTAGGTGCTGATCAGGGGAGTAAGATAGTTTACTCAAGAGACCCATTGTGCAAGACTCAAAAGGACTTGGAAAACTGTGCAGATAAAGTCTGTATTGAGAAGCCAAGTTAAACATTATTACAAATTGCAAAAACTACAATTACAAAACAAATTACAAATACTGTAATCACAAAACTATCGTTTCAAGTTATTCACCTGTGTTTTTTTGTTTTGTTTTGTTTTGTTTTTTTGTTTTTTGGTTTTTTTTTTTGACAAAAGAGATAGCGGTTGAACACCGGTCCAGAAAGCTTCCAATATCCCGCAGTGATTTCCTTTCCGTATCTAAGGTCTCTTTCACTGTGGTCCCTCCCTCTGATGTGACTTCTAAGGCTGCAGTATTGTCTGATCCCTGTTGTGACAGCACATAGAAGAGTTACCAGCTTGTGTCCTGAAATGGTTGGGCAAGAATATATAACACATGCTCCAAGTTACTGAGAGATGGGGGTGAATCAGAGAAAACAGGCTCTGTAGGGTTTCTACAGCAACGCTCAGGATATCAGATCGTAAAACAGCAAGACGGCAAAGAGAAGGTCAGAGGGTGAGGAGCCAAAGAAGATCCTCATGGGTTAGAGGCAGGTGACAATGGAGGAAATCTGTGCATGGCTTTTAGACTGTGGTCCCAACTCTTAATGCCATAGGTATGCACAGGGCAAACACAAGCCACATAGGAAAGTGTGTGAGGCACCCTGGTTTCTCCTTTATCAACCTGTCAGAGTTCTGAAACTCAGGGGCCTCCTGGGTTGGAATATATAACTGATTCTTACTTTTTGTTTTAACTTTATATTGATTCTTTGTCAACTGTACATCATGAACCTCAGTGCCACTCATCTCCTCATCCTTCCATATCTGCCCTCCACATGTGTAACCTCTCTCTAAAAGAAAACTGTTGTTGTTGTTGTTATTATTATTATTATTATTATTATTATTATTATTATTATTATTACAAATAAAAACATCTCACCATGGAAGTAGTGTGTTATGGTGTGTCCCACAGTATACCCTTTTACCCAAGAGCTTTACTTGCAAATGTTTATTGCAATGAGTCTTTGGTCTGGTTTGAGGCCTCTGATTTCTGCTACACCATCAATAGCAGATCCTCACTGGGAACCCCTGCATCATTTCCCTGTGTCATTACTTTTGAGTGGTGAAAAAATGCTTAAAACAACCTCCAAGACAAAGAAAATCAGCTTTGAGATAAAAAGCAAGTGAAGGACATGGCTATTTTCAGAAAACCTTAGAAGCAACTCAGTTTGTATCCAGTTAATATTTTCATGGGAGCTGAATGGGGCAAGGGAGAGCTCTAATACGCTTGCTGATGCGAAGACTTGCATTGGTAGAAAGTCCCACGGAAATCAATTTTCTAGTCCTTCAATGAGAGACTTGAATGTGCAACTGGTAGAGGACACTAAACGCCATGAATATCAGAGTCTGTGAGTCCAAGGCGCCCTACTAAAACATTCTAATTATCCCTGAATATCGTCTGTTTGGGCAATACTAGTAAAATTATCTACGTAAGGAACAGCTTGATAAATAGTAATTTCCAGTGGTGCGGTGAGGTGACATTTCCACATGCATAAATATTTTCTTTGGCAGACGAGATGAACTGCATCAGAAACCGGCTGACAGTGAAACCACAGAACAGAATTCTCTATCACAGCACTTATCGCATTGGCCAGAGTTGTCTGGTGAGTGTCTTTGCTTCTCTGTATGGTCTAACATTCGTCTTTTTCTCCCCGCTGCCCATCATGGCATTTGACACAGAACAGAAGTTCTTGAATCCAATTGAGTGGTCCCTTTAAGGCCATTTTGCTCTCTGGTTTCATAGAACAGTAAAAGCCTGTGAGTTCTGATCTTTCCTAGTCAAGTGAAGTAGAAGTTTTTGGTTTCTTTGAAGACTCAGTTGTGTCATGTGAGTGTGTGTTTTGTTGTTATTGTTGTTGTTGTTCTTGTTGTTTTGGTCCCCAGTACGGGATGTGGGAGTGTTTGTCCACTACCAAAGACAGCCTCATGACCTTTCTTAGCTGATAACAGAATTTTGCTGTTTCTACTGGATAGAGCCTTTGCTACTGATTTATGTTGCTGTTTGGTGTTTGCTATTTGACTGGACCGCTGGTATCCTGACAACACAGACTGGAATCACCCTAAGAAACTACATCTAAAAAGGGCCACATCCCTTGACCCTACTAACCTTCATCCTCTCCTACTTCAGGTCAGTGGGTTGAAAAGGAGGTAGAAGCATTTAAAAACACTAAATAAAGTAGGGTTTTGAACATTTTAAGCCTCCAGTCAAGTAAACTCCACAAGAAGACTATCAAGGCCTGCAGATCCGGCCCCAGGAAGCCCTGCACAAGCACCAACCCCTAAACCCCCTTCAGATGTAGCCAATGGACAGCTTGTTCTCCATATGGAGGTCAAGAGAAGTGGGGATTTCCTCTGGCATGAACTCTGGTGCCTGTGATTTGATCCTTTCCCATTGGTGGGGCAGCCTTGGGGACACACAGAGGAAGGGGATGCAGACTATCTGGATAAGACCTGATAGGCTGTCCTCAGACAGTAGGAGAAGAGGGCCCCTCCCTGTTGAGGTCTGGGAGAGGTGAATAGGGTAGAAGAGAGAGGAAAGGTAGAAACGGGAAGATACAAGCAAGGGGTTAACAATAATCGGGATGAAATGTGAATATATTAAAAAATAAAGAAATAAATGAGTGAAAACAGGTTGAGTACTATATTTTCATTGAGTATAATGTAATGCCATCTTATTTGAAATGTAAGGTCTCTGGACTATGTTCACAGCAAGCTTATCATCGGTGTCTATTTTGAGCACTCCCAAAGAAACAAACAAACAAACAAAAAAGTCTTTGTGATAAGTAAAAATGTGAAGCTGTTTTAATTGGAGATCTCCAAATTAAGAATAAAAACATGTGAGCCTCAGTCTTGGGACTTAACAAGGACTTTAAAGCCATTTTCCAAGCCCTTCTAATGTTCCAAAGGAAAATATAGACTACAACGTCCAAAACCAACCCCCTCCAAAACATACAGGGTGAAGTTGGCACAGAAAAATCACTTACGGAACTAAAGAGGTTTCAGGAGTTGGGAGTGCTTGACACTCTTGCAGAGGACCCAGGTTCAATTCCCAGCACACCTTTCTGGCAGCTCACAGCAGCCTTCAACTCCCATTCTAGTGGAGCTTGGTTCCCTCTTGTGGCCTTCTTGGGAACCAGGCATGCAAGTGGTGCACATGCACACAAGCACTCACACATACATATAAAATTAAATTAAATTAAGGAAACAAACAAACACTTTGGCCACAGAAGAAATATTTGGCTCATTTAGTCAGGCAAGCTTTACGTTCATCCTGTTTCTGTCCATACCATCTAATCAGGGCAGAGAAGCTCCAGTAAGTAGATTCAAAAGGACGTTGTAGCCCTATCTGGGTCAGCGATTCTCTTCTGATCTCAGGTCGATATGAAAGGAGATAATAATGAATCAAGGGCTTCAAGTAACTCATTCCCCTCCCTGGCCCTTTGTGACCAGCAAAGAACTTAACTCACCTGTGTGACGAGCAAACAGGAGGTGCACAGCCTTGAATTCTGAGTAGGTCTGGGAGCATCTCTAGAGATGTCTGTCTCACTCAATCACACTTCTTTCCAAATGGCCAACCGTCCCTCCGTGCAGGGACCTGAATTTCCGACGGCATTTTCTTGTCTATGACATGTGCCTCTGGGAGCACAGATATTCTTAGGAAGAATAACAACTATAAAATCATTTTTACTTGATTCTATTTTTCGGCTTCCTGCTCTTTAACGCTTGTGCCAAATCAGCCATTCACTGCCCTGTGTAGAGGAAAGAGACATCTGCAAGATTGATGGCTTCCCTGTCTCGCTGCCCTCCCTGTGCTAAATTAATAAGAAGAAAAGAAACTTTAGGTCATTAAAATTCTTCATGCAGCAACAGTCTCTTCCCCTCTCCGCTTTACACATTTTGCTGCCTACAAACAATTGTGGACTTTAAGTTTCCAATCTAACTTCCTCAGGAGAGCCAGCGAATCAGTCTGTGCACAGACGCTTCCCCCCCCCCCTCTGGACAATTTACACAGTTCCATGGATACAACAAATCTCATTTGGGAGCTGCACACCATCATCCACATATTAACTTGTCACCTTGAGTAATAAAGATCACAAACTCCATTTCATTTTTTTTTCTTCACCATGTTGCCTGATGATATAAAAACGTGTCATATCCCTCTGATTTGTAACTTGTGTGCTTGCAAAATAGCCTTTCACAAACAGCCTGATGAAGTCAAGGAAGCTGAATGACTTTTTTTTTTTAATACTCAAGCCTATTCTCCCATAAATATTCATGTACATAGACACAAAAGTGTTAAACAGAGTAAAATCTCCATAATTGTACAAACAGGAAACAGTCAAAGCATACATTCTTTGATTGGGGTAGAAATTTTTAGGCTAGTGGCTGTGTTTAGAAGCAGTGACCCCATATAACGTAGGTAGGCATAGCTATCTGAGAGCTTTGAATACTGACTAAGATATCAAAAAGCGCCACATTGGTCATATTTAATTGAAAAATTACTATCTGCTCTGGCAGAGCTTTCATTCATTTGCATGACTTTTGTGATATGCAAAGTATATTGACGCCTGCATTTTAGTAGTCTGTTTTCTAATGAATGAATCAGTAGTCAGTTTCACAGACATTCCACTAAACTTAGGTAGGGGAAGGAGGGTGGTAATAGCAGGTTTCATTTGGATTTCTGCTGAGCAAAACTCTAGAACTGTAATAGAGTCTTCTGGGGGAAGAGGGGCATCAGCCATCCTCATGACTCTCCATTTAATAAACGGGATAGCCTAGATGTTTCCAAGGAATAAGAAAATGCCTGGGCCTTTCCTCTGAAAGAAAATAGTAAACATTGATTTTTTTGTTTGTTTGTTTGTTTGATTGATTGATTGATTGATTGATTGATTGATTTTTTCAGTACTATAGCTTGAACCTAGGACATTCCACACACTAGGTAAGTGCTCTACCACTGAGTTATATTTCTAGCCCAGTAACATGTTTTATACATAGTTCAAGGGAAACACAGAGCTCTAAACTTCACCAACCTGCATGATTTCTAGCAGATTATGACCTGAAGTTAGGAGTGTGCCTGTTGTGAAGCCACCCCCACAGTGCCGGGGTAGAGAACAGGCAGCAATGGAAGAGGAGAGATGCTGCATTTTCTTCAGGACCTGTGAGTAGCAAGGGTCACACAAGCAGGACATGGAGAGTGAAAGACTAGAGACCAGGAAGCAAAATAAGCAAAGCCTAAAGATTGGTTCATTTATTTGTAGAAAGAGTAAGGATATAAAAGGCCTTTCTCTGCGAAGGGTCTAACACTTTAATACCCATGAACTTATGAAAGCTAACATCTGTAACTTCCTTATTAACGTCAACAGCAGTTGACTATGGGTGACTGAAACCATGGGCAGCAAAGCCGCGGCTCAGGAAGCACTGTGGGGTTTGCATTTTGATTGTTTCACTAGAATTCCTAAAGAGGAGAGATTCCAGTTAGTGCATGGGCTACATCATTAACAACATACTCTACTGTGTTTCTAATGACTACAAAGAATGGAGGGAGAGTATTTCTGCTGGCCTGGCAAGATGATCCAAGGGGTAAGGCATTTGCCATGTAACCCTAACAATGGAGAAAGTTGGAGAGAAGAAATCTCCCCAAATTGTCCTCTGATATCTAAAAATGTGCTGGTGCATACACATGGGCCTGCATTCACACATAACACACACATGTACACACACACACCACACACACACACACACACATACATTCACATATATACACTATATCAACAAAAATTTGAAGCATTTAAAAAATATAAAGCACAGTATTAAATGAATCAAAGCTAATGAATAAGGCAAGAAAAGTTGTCAAATTAAAGAAAAAGAAACTGCCAATCATGATGCACACCTATAATCCCAGCACCCAGGAGGCAGAGGCATGCAGATCTCCATGCTCAAGACCAGCCTGGTCTACAGAACGAGTTCCAGGACAGCCAGGGATATACAGAGAAATCCTGTATGAAAAGAAGAAGAAGAAGAAGAAGAAGAAGAAGAAGAAGAAGAAGAAGAAGAAGAAGAAGAAGAAGAACAAGAAGAAGAAGAACAAGAAGAAGAAGAACAGGAGAAAGGAAGGAAGGAAGAAGGAATAAAAACAGGAACAAAAAGCTAAGAAAGAGACAAAAAGAGTAAATTTATGAATATAACGAAAGTACTCAGAGTAACATCAGATTGACCATGCCTATCTATTTTCCTATGTTCTATAACTATACCTCCCATTTTAAAAATTAGGAATGAGAAAGTACAATCTACAAAATGAAACAATAAGCTACAATACCACTGATGATATGGGTTTAAATAAGTTCTGTTTTTATGATAGAAAACAGAAATAGGATTACCAATGGCCTTAGCATATTAAAGAAGTTATGAGTGTGCAGCAAGGGAAAATGTCACTGGACCATAGCCAGAATCTCACTGACTCTAGAAAGACATGAACTTGAAGTGTGAGAATCGACAAGAAAAGGAGCAGTACAGAGAAGGAGTCAGGGGTAGGGCTAAAGCAAGGGCATTCACTGAGTCAGGGGTAGGGCTAAAGCAAGGACATTAACTGAGTCAGGGATAGGGCTAAAGCAAGGGTATTCACTGAATCAGGGGTAGGGCTAAAGCAAGGGCATTCACTGAGTCAGGGGTAGGGCTAAAGCAAGGGCATTAACTGAAATGCTGTGTGAAAGGTGAGACCAACTATCGGCCTTTCCTAGCAACCCCACACAGCTTGAAGGTTATCTCTCCCCTTTCCTCACTTGACTCTTCAATTCCTGAAAAACAAGGTATTTTCTTTCTGTAGAAGTTGAATATAAATGACCCAGAATTACATAGCAGGTTTAAGGCAGGGCTGAAAGGGTGCAGAAATTGAATTCAGAACAGGACTACCTGTCAAATTTCAAAAGGGCAGTAGTTCCCAGCTGTCTCCTCCAGTCCCCTTGCATATAACACAGAGACTTAGATTCCACCGTAGAATAGTGTGTTAAGAGGACGCCTCCCTAGATACCATCAAATAATGCCAAAGAAAACACACTTCAAAACACGGAGAGCTCCTGATGAAAAGGCTGGGTCCCTTCTGATTAGCATATGGTAAGTCTCTTTTGCTCCATTTGTGCCACTACAGCAAAACCCCAAGACTGCATAATTATAAGGAACCAAATTTTAGTTTCTAACAGCTCTAGAAGCCTGGGAGCCCCAGAGCACTGAGAATGGCAGGTTTGGTTGTGCAGCAAGAACTAATCTCTAGTTCCAAGATGGTATGTTGTTGCAACATCTTCTGCAGGCCAAGAAGCCTGTGCTCTCATGTGGTGTAGCATGAGAAAGCCAGAGAGCCAGATGATACATGAAGCCTTTCTGTAGGGACTCTAATTTCATGGAGGACAGAAGAGGAGACAGTGTAGCCTAATTACCCCCATAAGTCCTATTGCTTAAACCCATCACACTGGCGACAGCTGCAGAGGACAGGTTCAACCTGGAAAAGTCATTAGCAAATAACTAATAACCCCTGGGTCCAGAGCTTCTGGTAGCCTTCCCACTGCCTAACGCTTAAGTGTAAACAGACAGTCAACTATGGCAAGGGCTTGAGAAAATTCTCTAACAGAAATAGCAATAAAAACAGTAATACAGAGGAAATTAATGGCATGAGGGGTATAGTGGAACATTTAAAAACTATTATTAACATTCTCTGATAAGTGAGATTATGTCAATAACAAAGAACAGGATTTGTTGTAAAGAAACACTGCGTGATGGGGATTTCTTAAAATTTTAAATCAGGACAAATTAAAAAGAAAATATCACTGAAAAAAAGTGAGATTGAGATTTTCGCATCTCAAATATTATGCCTTCTTTTGGTTGTATTTGGCAGCTAACAAATTAAATACTTCAGCCTTACTTATCTCTATCAACTGAACATTCTTTAGAGAGGGAAATTCGGGGAATCATATTATATATCTGTGATTTTTTTTCTCTATTCCTCAGGCCTTCCTGTCCCTGAAATTCTTAAGAAAACATTCTGTGCTTACTTCTACATGCCTGCCTCAGCCACTTGGATTATAAACTTCTGTCAAACAGAAGTCAAACTTCTTTGCTTTGGACATAGTTTTCATAGCATTGGGACTTATAAAATATCTTAAGAAATCCTGTTTGAAAAGACATTTAAATCTCTCAAACATCTCTAAATCTTTTAAGATTGAACAAACATGGATGCTCAAATGTTAAATGTATTAAATAGCATCCACTATAATATGAAAAGAATTGCTACTTTTTAGTTAAATAATGATAGTAAATGAGGAGAGGGAAAACATTTCCTTACAAAGGTGGAAACAATAAAAGCATTGCAAGCTCTAATCTACTCATCCAAATGGGCATTATGCTCATTGAAAGTTAAGATAGATGTTGTGGATTTTTCTAGTATTGCACAGCAAACAGCAATCTGTGATCAGTCATGTGCTAAACACTGTGCCCAATGTGTTTGAAATGAAGATATGTGTGGAGGAACAAAACACAACATCTCTCCTCAGAAACCACAAAGTATAGCAAGACTAAACTATAATCAAAGGCAGTTGGTTCTTTCTCCTGAGGCACACACAACAATACATGCTTCAGGCCAGGCGGTGGTGGCTCACACCTTTAATCCTAGGATTCAGAAGGGAGATGTAAGTGAATCACTATGAGTTTGAGGCCAGCCTGGTCTATAGAGCAAGTTCCAGGATGGCCAGGGCTAGACAGAGAGACCCTCTCTTGAAGAACGAAGGGGAAAAAGCCAACTGTATTGTTTCTTTATGGGGCCGGAGAGATGGCTCTGCAGTTAAGAGTGCTGGATGCTCTTCCAGAGGACCTGGGTTCAACTTCCAGCACCCACATGGCAGCTCACATCTGTCTGTAACTCCAGTTTCAGGGGATCTGACACCTTCACAACGACATACAGGATGGCAAAGCACCAATGCACATAAAATATAATATAATTAAAAAAATATTAAAAGAATACATGTTTCAATCTGGAGTGGGAAAAAAGGTAGATTGGTAGATGGTTTCTAGGAGAAGCCAGATTAAACAAATCTTTAAAAAAAAAAAAACAAGTTGGGACATCTAAAGAAAAAAATATATTTTGAACAAATGTGATACGCCATTTTGGCTTGCCTGGGAATGTGGGTGACAGAGGAGACACGCAAGGCTAACGCAGGAATGTGCCAGGAACACTGGAAAGGTTGGTCATCCTATTCTTATGAGAAATGCTTACTAGGGAAGTAAAAGAAAACATAGATATTGGAGGCCTAATGGATTCCAATAGGCTGGACATGAACATAAAAGACACAACCAGTCAACAAAACTGCAGAAGCCAATCATTGGGGAGTGTGGGGAGTTACATGCCATAGAAGTTTGGAACATAGCCCCGAGTCAATGAAGAGCCAGGAATGGATCTTACTCACAGGAATGAAACATCCAGCTCTGGGTTTGGAAAGATCAGCTGACTGTCTTGTGGAAGATAAGTTAAAAAGGTAAAGTAGGAGGGCTGTGAATTGGATAGAGGGCTGCAATATTAATTTCTGAAG
Source organism: Acomys russatus (assembly GCF_903995435.1). NCBI lineage: Eukaryota > Metazoa > Chordata > Mammalia > Rodentia > Muridae > Acomys > Acomys russatus. Next base: position 33,521,541 of record NC_067144.1, on the reverse strand, counting down.
AAAAATGAGAAAAGTGACAGGCAACACAACTGTATTAAAAGTATATTAAAGTATCATTATTATTCTTATATCTCTAATTTAATAGCTTAACGGACAGAGCTCTCATTCACCAAGAATCAAATTACCAAACCAAAGCCAGGCTGTGAGTTGAGAATTTGGGGGAAAGGAAGATGACAATACATATTGGTAGATTATACTCACCAGAGTGGAAAGTGAATATTTTCAGTACAGTTCTTGTGCCCATGGTTGAGCTTTAAAGATGAAAGCAAATATTCATAGTCATTAGTATAAAGTTTTATAATGACAATGATATTAACTGATATTTAAGTGAAGAACCCAAGGTTACAGCTAAGAGGTCTCTGTTGAGAAAGAAACTCTTCCAGCCCCACAACAGCCAAAGAACAACAGCAGGGAAGGGTTTCAAGAAATAAATGATTAGTCAGTGTATCACTCATAAAATACCAACACCAAAAGTAACTAAAGGGGGAAAGGGTTTATTTCAGCTTACAGTCAATAGTCCATCATGAAGGAAAGTCAAGAGCCAGAACCCATGGAGGAATGCTATACTTACTGGCTTATTCCCTATGACTTGCTCAGTTTGCTTTCTTACACTAATACAGTACCACCCAGCCAGGGGAGACATATTGCACAGTGGTCCTTTCACATCATTCTTATTGGGATTCCAGGTGAGAGCGGTATGGGAAAATGGGGAAATAGAAAGATCCAGAGGGTCCTAGAAACCTACAAGAAGACTGTCAAGGCTGGTGGATCTGGACCCAGGGGGGTCTGCTCAAACTACTGTACCCACCAAGGACAATGCATACAGTAACCCTAGACCACCTATTCAGATCTATCCAATAGACATCACATTCTCTACAGTTGTGTGGAGAGTGGAGATTGACTCTAATATGAACTCTGGTGCCCTCTATTTGACCACTTCCCCTTGGTAGGGAGGCCTGGTGGCACTCAGAGGAAGGGTAAGCAGGCTACCAGGATAAGACCTGATGGGCTGTGATCATATCAGAGGGAAGGAAGTCCCCTTCTGTCACAGACCTAGGGGAGGGGAATAAGGTGAAAAAGGGAGGGATGGGGGAAACTGGAAGATACAAGTGAGGGGATAACAACTGAGATGTAATCTGAATAAATTACTTAAATAAAAAAAAATATATTTTAAAAAAAGAAAGAAATTACCTGGGGCTGGATGGATAGTTGGGTCAATGGTTAACAGAGTGTGTTGCTCTTGTAGACACCCTGCAATCAGTTCCCAGAACCCACTCAGTGAATCACAACCAGCCTTAATTCCAGTTTCAGAGATCTGATGCCCTCTTCTGACCTCCAAATGTACCATGCACACACATAGCATTCATACAAGCAAAATAGTCACATGCATAATTTTTTTTAAATCTTTATCAAAAGACAAGAAAGGAAAGGAAAATGTCTTTCAGGCTGGCCTACAGGAAGTCTAATGGAACCAAAAGTGGCTCCTGAGTAAATCCCAGTACAAAGACACAGGTCAACCAAGTTCTGTCAGCCAAAGTGAATTTCTGTCTTTTTTTTTTTTTTTTTTTACCTTTTCCTTCTATTCGGGCCTCAGTAGATGTTGTGACACATGCCCACACTGAGGAAGGCAATTCGCTTAAGTCAGATCAGACGCTAATCTCATGCCTATGAACAAAAATCAATTTCCCCAAGTGATTTGGTCAGCTTAAGTTTCTTAGTAGTTGTACAGTACAACAAACTCCTTCCCATCCTCATCAAAAACCAAATGGGAATCTATAAGAATCCACAATGTTTTCTAGAGATAGAAGAGATTCCAGTGTCAAATGGTCTGTTTGTTCGTTGGTTTAACTCAACCTGAGCATCAGAATTGTGCTTTGAGTAAACTTGTGCCCAGACAGCTCAAGTTAGAATGGGTTTGGGGTGTGCTGCAGTAACAAGCTATGTTTGTATTCATGTTACCTGTCCATGCTAGGTCAAGGGGAGCTCTGTTCATCTAAAACAGGCTGATAGAGCAGCTGCCACTGTAAAGACCATAGAGAAAAAGCTTCAGCAAGAGATACAATCATCCTGCAAGTAATAGCTATTGCCTTTGCTAGCAGGTATTTGGGCAGAACTAGTATGATGATCCCACCTAGATTTTAAAAACAAACAAACAAAAACAAACAAAGAACTCCAGGACGATAAGAGTTCAATTCTATCAGGAGCTCAAAAGATAAAGAGACAAATATTTGAGGAGCAATTTGTTAAAGGCTCACAAACAGAGACTGCAGTGATAAAAACTGTAGTTTCCTATAGGTGTGTGCGTAGGCAAGTTTCCATGAGAGAAGTACGTATCTGGATGTATTCAGTTCTTGTGTTAAACCAGTAACACCATTACTGTAGGTGCAGACTGGAATAACCTCATTAACATGACACCTTAAAGGCATCACAAGCAGCCCCCCCCCCTCTCTCTCTCTCTCTCTCTCTCTCTCTCTCTCTCTCTCTCTCTCTGATGAATAATATCAGGCAACAAGCATCATTCTCATTCCCTCCACTTCAATTCCTGGCACATTTCCACCACTACTATTCCTTCCCAATTTACTGTGCTTTTTTTTTTTTTTTTTTTTTAACCCACTGAGGTCACTTAATACTTCCCGTATGAGCACAGGTATAGGAGCATCTACAGAACATGAGTAAGCTGCATGATCTGTATCCCTAAAGAAAAACGATTCACTCTCTCACAGCAGCCAGAAATTGACAGTAGCTCCTCAGCTGGGGGGCAGTGGTGGGACTTCCCTATCCTTTTCCCCTCTCTGTACTGGGATTTTGTCTGGCTTGATCTTAAGTAAGTCTTGTGCCTGCAGCCTCAGCCACTGTCAGTTCATATGTACAACTGCCTGGTTGCATCCTAAAAACACTGCTTTATGTGGTCATCTCTGGCTCTTACAGCCTTACTAACCCCTCTTCTGCAGGGTTCCCCCAGCCGTAGGAGGAGAGGTATGATGTATGTCCCATCAATGGCTAAGTACTCTGAAATCTCTTATTCTCGGAGGAGGAGGCTTGGATTGTATTTTACAAAAGGTTATCTGCACAGGCACACAAACAAGAATCACACACAGTGAGATGTCATGTCCTCTTAAATCTGTAGCAGACAATAGCTGGGTGTTGTGCTGTTCAAGAGGTGCAGCTCCGGAGTTCACTAGCAATAAATGGAAGAGAGGAAGAAAACTGCCCATCCCACAAAGTGCTCCTGGAGAGTCCTCTCCCAGAAGAAATCCCTCTAGCTGACGCTCAGTGGATTGGCTCCTTTCCAGGCGTCTTCCTCCTTTTTTATGCAGCAAGAAAAAAAAAACAATGCTGTGTTTTGACCTTGACCTTACACTAAGGATGCCCTTATTTATTTTTTTTTTTTTCTCCCACACTTGTTTCTCAAAGCCAGGTTGAGTATTCTTGTGCTCAAACCAGGAATTAATTGACCAATCCGGAATCCTTAGCTGCTTACAAAACTTATGAAATCAAATTATTAACAGCGCATCCAGAAGTTGTATTTGTGCACTCACACAAGGAGTTACAGGTAACATTCATTCCCACAGCTAGCTACTCCCACGCCCTTTTGTTCATTCATTTCTGCTCTTCACTCACAATTGTTTTTTAAACTTCTGCATCAGTTGATAATTTGATAATTTTATGATAACACTGGTTTCTACTGGAAATATTTTCAGAGTCAACAATTGTGAAGTAACCATCCTCCTAAGGAAAAAGAAACTTCCACTTGAGAGCAAGGCTTCTGTTCTGTTTCCCCCTTCTAAGCCTTCTGAGAGTAGCTCACATTTCTAGACTCTGCTTCCCTCTTTGCCGAACTTGTAAACCGGATGGACTTTCCTAAAGTTCACCTTGCTACTGAATCCTATAAGGACACAAATACTTCAGAGTCGTACTGGATGAACTTTTTGGCAGGGTAGGACTCAGAAAGGTGAGAGTAATTCCAAACTAAAGTCAAATGGACAATGTTCATACCTGATGCCAAAAGTTCAAACTTAGTCAGGCCTTTCATCTTGTTCAGGTCTTCATGGGGTATGTGACTCGTGTAGCTAAAGCCTAGGGTCCTCATGTGCTCAAGGCCTTGAAAAGGTCCCAAATGTGACTGTGTTCACAAAGTTTAATCTTTTTCTTAAATAGATATTCTAAATTATATAAGCCTCAGGCCCTAAAATATTTCCATCTACCTTTGAAAATAGCATTAGTATAGATATAAACTCTTCTTTGGTAGTTTCAGCACAGACAAGGAAGAAATAGAGTTGGTTTTTCATTCTGAATAACTCCTGTCAAAAAAGAACAAATGGTTTCTCCCTGATCTTATACTAAGGATGCCCTTAATTATTTTCTCTCAGGCTTGCCATCTCCCAATGACAACATCCGGGAGCAAGGCAATCAAATCAACAAACCTAAGGCTTAAAAGAGTAAGATAACTTAAACAATTGGTTGTCATGGAAACCAGTACACCATAAAGTATTGCATGCACATGCACACAGAAAGAAATACATAATTTATACTGCTTTCAATGCAACTGTTCAGTACATTTCTTCTTCCTACGTCCCCACCCTTACCTATTCTTTAAGGTTGGCCTTCAGGATTGTAAGTAGGCAGCATCATCGCTGAAGGGCAAGGAGCTTCCGTGGATGCACACTAGCAGGAGCAGAAACAAAGGCTTTAAGGGCCTCACTAGGACAAAGTTCCCACAGGGAGCTCGATGCCTGTGCGTGTGAAGAATGTCTTGGGACAGCCAGTCAGAACACTGGGAAGTAGCTTCCCATGAGGGTCTATTGAGCACTGTGGCCTCTTCTTCCAGAAAATAAAAATGCACCTTGACATTTCATTGCATATGATTTCAGAACTTTCTTGAAAGCCCATGTTTGGCATTGGAATCTTAATCTCTAATTTTGTTGGGATCATGATGTATTATATAGCATGCTGTATTCCTCAGTCACAATGGAGTGATACCTAATAGCCATTATATCAACTGTCACTTATTGTAGATGAAAGCCTTCCTTCCTTCCAAAGAAGTGCTGTACAAGCAACACTGACACTTAGGTAAAGCCTAGACTTTCAATTGTATTTATCTAATAATATCTATTTTGTCTTTGGCTGTAAGAGATTAGTTCTATAGCCTAAATATGTCAGGGGAAAAAAAGTAATTCTGGGATGGGAAGTCTGAAGAATGCTCAAGTGCATAGCCCAGGAAGACAAAGGAGGAGGAAGGCTTGAAAACCCGGTGTGTCTCAACAAATCTCCTGATGTGTGTGACCAGTGAAATGCATCATGGTGCTTTTATGGATTTTTGGCAAAGAGAAAAGAAACAATTAGTACTTCTAGGAACAACACAAATTAAGTCTTTTGTCATGATGACAGAGGCCCCTCAGTGGCCTTTCACTGAGCACTGAGGGATCCATACGCTGGAATTAGCCAATGTTGTAACAGGAAACGTCTGAAAAGGTTTCTCCTTTGTCACTAGAATGTCACATCTGCCACCCTGGGAACTGCTTGGTTCTGATCCTTGTAGAGCCCAAGAGCTTGATGAAGTGATCCCCAAAATGTACCATTCCACTTGTTCCCTTGGTGCTTAAGGATCACAGGGAAATGTAACAAAGACTAGGCGTGGGTGACCCTTCAAGCTTTGATTTTTCATAGATAGTCTTTAATCTCAAGAAACTCGTTCAGGACTTTCTACGGATTCCATTATCTTCTAGACAGATTAAGACTAGAGAATGCTCAATTGTTGCACTCTGTGTTTGTGAGTCTACCCTCTGCAGTTCATCTTGAGGGAGTAAAGATTCCTTTTCATTATTAAAATGCGTTTTCCACTGAGGGACACTTCGGCTGTTTCCATGTTCTGGCTATTATGAATAAGGCTGCTATGAACATGGTTGAGCAAATTTTCTTGTTGTGTGCTGGAGCATCTTCTGGGTATATTCCAAGGAGTGGAATAGCTGGGTCTTGAGGAAGCCCTATTCCCAGTTTTCTGAGATAGCACCAGATAGCTTTCCAAAGTGGCTGTACTAGTTTGCATTCCCACCAGCAATGAAGGAGTGTTCCTGTCTCCCCACATCCTCGCCAGCATGTGGTGTCGCTTGAGTTTTTGATCTTAGCCATTCTGATGGGTGTAAGATGGAATCTCAGAGTTGTTTTGATTTGCATTTCCCTGATGACTAAGGAGGTTGAGCATTTCTTTAAGTGTTTCTCAGCCATTTGATACTCCTCTGTTGAGAATTCTCTGTTTAGTTCCAAGCCCCATTTCTCAATTGGGTTATTCGGTTTGGTGGTGTTTAATTTCTTGAGTTCTTTATATATTTTGGATATTAGACCTTTGTCAGATGTAGGGTTGGTGAAGATTTTTTTCCCAGTCTGTAGGCTGTCGCTTTGTTCTCTTGACAGTGTCTCCTGCCTTACAGAAGCTTCTCAGCCTCATGAGGTCCCATTTATTAATGGTTGACATTAAGGCCTGGGCCGTTGGTGTTCTGTTCAGGAAGTTGTCTCCTGAAGAAACTGTGGTACATATACACTATGGAATACTACTCAGCTATTAAAAACAAGGAATTCCCGAAATTTGTGGATAAATGGATTGAGCTAGAAATGATCATAATGAGTGAGTTAACCCAGAAGCAGAAAGAATCAAATGGTATATACTCACTTATATCTGCATACTAGCCCAAGGGGCATGTCCCACGAAAGCCTTCACTTACCAGGAAACTGGGACAGAGGGGAAGGCATCCTATTGGGACTCTAAATGAGAGACGCATGGGAGAATAGCAAAATAAAAGGATACAGAGGGTCCTAGAAATCTACAAGTAGAACAATATGATAGGCAGATTTGGGCCCAGGGGTCCCGCTCAAACTAAGGCACCAGCCAAGGACAATACAGGAGGTAAACTTTAAACCCCTTCCCAGATCTAGCCAATGGCCAGAATATTCTCCACAGTTGAGTGGAGAGTGTGATATGACTTTCTCATGTACTCTGGTGCCTCACATTTGACCATGTCCCCTGGAGGGGGAGACCTGGTGGCACTCAGAGGAAGGACAGCAGGTTACCAAGAAGAGACTTGATACTCTATGAGAATATATAGGGGGAGGTAATCCCCCTCAGGAACAGTCATAGGGGAGGGGAATAATGGCGGGGGGGGGGGGATGGGAGGATACAAGGGATGGGATAAACATTGAGATGTAACAAGAATAAATTAATAAAAATAAATAAATAAATAAAATGCGTTTTCCAGGAGGAAGATGTAATTATTCTTTGGGCTTATACACTCACATTTATCTTTACATAAACAAGTATAAACATATATTAGTAGCTTCCAAACAGAACATCCTTTCCTTCAAATACTCTCAGAGCCATTGAAAAAGAGAACACCAGAGGCAAAAAATAAGTAAATTAAAAGTTATCAGCACTCTAAATGAAGGAGGGGAAATTTTCTTTGAAGAAAGGGTACTGAGACCATCCCCCAAAAACCTAAGAAATAATAAGAAACATTATAGGTGAAAAAAAAAAATCTAATGTGAAGTAAAAGCTCTTAGACAGAAATAAGCTTGACATGGTACAGTCCAGGTATGACTGAGAGCCACAGTCGGGACAATTCCTCAAATTGTGTGGGCACCTTCATGTGCCATGTGAGAACATGGGGGCAGTGCTAGCATTTCACAGGTAAAAACCAGGAGTGCTAAATATCTAGTTCTATTCAAAAACACTCCCTTTAAGTAACCCTGGCAACAAACAATGAATGAGAAATTGACAGAATGAGGGTCAGGGAACACATTAGACAGGGTTCTGGGGCCACAGTGAGAGTTTAGATTGTCATTAGGCACATGGCAGGCAGCACTGAATGCCTTTTAAGCAAAGATATGTTTTTTTCTAAGTCTTAGGGACAGGGAGCAGGATGCCTTCGTGTGGCATTGTGACTCATTTGGAGTCCTGATTCCTGGAGGGTCGCTTTCACACTTGCCTTAAGTTGGAGTCACTGAAATTGCACTCTGCTCTCCAGCAACTATAACGGAAGCTCTGGAGAATTCCACCACTTCCTTGTTTTCTTCATATGCCATCACACCCCGGTCTCGGGGGGCCAGGTCTATGCTCTTTGGAGAAAATCCCATGAGTCAGCACAATTCACAGCACTGTCTCCCAAGTGAAATGAGATCACACACAGGCTTCCTCCACTTCTGCACTTTTAAGCTTTTGGTCCTAATTCTTAGTAACCAGCTGCTAGGTCTCAGCCTGTGAGTTTTATTCCAGGCGATCACATCTACCTAAATTGAGGGTAGCTATTCAGAATCCTATTTCTCCTTATCCTGGATCGTATTTGGTTTCTGCCCATACTTTCAGCATTCTGCCCCTCAACTCTAAGCCCACTGCAGAAATTTCATTACTTCTAGGCAGACTTTCCTAATGCCACACTGTGCTACCTGGCTACAACACCCACACCTCATTGTGTCCCCAGACATGCCGGCATTCATGCTGTGCTCCTCTGATGAGTCACCAGAAGGAAAACTGGCTGTTATACCAAGAGCAGTGATTTGAGATTCAAACACGAGTGTGAATTCTGATACAATAGTTTAACTGTGGAAATCGTTTTGAGTCTCTTAGATCAAGCCTTCATCCTGCAATGTAATCATGACTATACTGATAAGTATGACACTTTATGCTATGATTCATAACAGTAGCAATATTACAGTTCTGAAGTAACAACAAAATCATTTTATGGTTGGGGGTGGCGCCACAACTTGAGTTGCTACAGTTAAAGGGTTGCAGCATTAAGAAGGTTGAGAACCACTTCTTTAAAGGGTCACAACCCTCACACACAGAACCACCGAGCATCTTTCCTCTCTGCTCCCAACCCTTTTGGCAGTGTACTATTTCTTAATAAATTGTTTTTCTTCTCCTATTTAATTCATCACTCCAGAGGCATAAGGACCCAGAAATCCTGATGCCTGCTCCTAGTCTCTGGAATCTGTCAGTAACACACCTATCACCAAACGTGTCTATGATCTCACGACCCCACTCCCCAAACCTCTGTTCCATGCTACTGCGCATGCCTGTGTGTGCATTCCGGGGTGGGGAGGGGAGGGGAAGGAGGGTAGGGCTGTCATCAAAGGAATGGGCTGTAGGCCAGGATTCTGAATCAAGTCCAGTGACTGAATTAATCAAGGAACAAAAGACTGTGGAGCAGGAAAGGGTGGGTGCTCAGAACGAAGTAGAGGGTCTGAAGCATTCTTGGAATGCTAAAAAGGTAGAGCAATGGGGGAGGGGAGGCTGACTGGGGAAGTGAGATGGGAGAAAATAGCAAGGAGTGGGAAGGTGGAACAAAGCCCGTCTTATCCTCAGTTATTCTGGCAGCGCTGGGCCTGGCCTACATGGCAAGACCTTTCTTCTTCACTTCCTCCATTTGCTTTGGCTACAGAAGTTTCCCCTAGTGGGTCACGGGAAATTTTTGTGAATCGCCCTCCCAGCCCTCTCCCTCCTGTGGTCTTAACTGGTGTGGAGGAAGGAAAAGACTCCTGATTAGTTCCACCCCACACCACAGCTGCTTTCCTTCATAGAGATTTACTCTTGACGTGTAATTGTTGTTGCTCTCAATTAGCCTCGGCTTTAACTAGCGCCGAAGGGGGAGGAAAGAACTGAAGAGAAGATTGTTTGGGAGTGTCCCAACGGAGCGTGTGGTAACAGGTGGCCCAAAGAACTGCTGACTTGAAGCTATGGCACAGCTGTGCTGAAAAGGTTTAACTAATGCTGACGCCTGACAGCTCGGACAAGGACAAGGGGTAGCTCAGGTAGGCCCCGGGAGCAGCTGTCTACTTTTTAATTAGGGGAAGAAATGTGAGCAAATTTGGAAAAGATGACATGATAACAGTGCAAAGGAATGATTTGCTTTCACCACATGCTATATGTTACAAAACAGTTTACAAAAGCACAGGCACTGAGTCTCCTGAGTTTCTAGAAGCTTTTGCTTTGGTGCAGTTGGCCAGGGCTTCGCTCGGTTTCCTGGGAATTCGGGAAAGATCCAGATTCTGGTGTGGAATGTTTGTGGTGAGCTGAGATGCAGCATGCCAAGCTCCAGGTGATGCCAACTCTACGGGGCCAGGAAGAAACAGAACAGCAAGACTGTCAGCCACGAGGCACTTCAGAACACAAGTACTGTAAAAACAATGTCAAGCTGTCAAGCGACAGAAATGGTCTATTAGTAGGGAGTGAAAGAAAACTACATGCTGATGAGATTTTAGAGGAAATTGAATGACTAAAGAAGTCATTAATATTAATGATTTTAAATTACTCTTGTGACCTCTTAGACTACTGATCATACACCATGGGCTTAAAAGTACCCATTACAATTATATCAGAAATGACTCCATGTATGAATATTTCAATTTCTGAGACATTTAACTACAGAAAAAGGTTCTTTTTTTTTATTACTTCAAACAACGGGGAAAAAAATAAGAGATCCTTTAAATTATTAAATCCTGCAATTTACTCGCAGAGTTGAAGAAAGGCTCTCCCTCCTTTTCCCTCAGTAAAATGTTTCATTCAGAGGCACTCTAAGTCAAGAGAAATTAAGTTTTAAAAAAATCATGGGAATGCATTGCATAGAGAAAATGGGGTACAGAGGAAATGTGCAAGGCTGTCAGGTGTGCCATCGCTGGTAGAAAAGGAACATTTGAGAACACTAAACCGCTGTGCTTTCAGTTCTCCCCTTCTAGAAAGGACAAAGTGGAAAGCCTTGGGAAGGAGGCTCTGTACATGGTGGAAGGTGGAACCTGGGAGCCTGGCCCTGGGAAGTCTGAGAGCGGAAGAAATGGATAATAGCAAACAGCGTGCTCTTCTTCAGACAACCTGCACAAAGGCCTGTAAAAAGATGGGGCGCAAGCCCACCTGCATGCTCTGGCTCCATTTCTAACCAATAATTTTAAAAGCTGTCATTATATGAGCCTTGGAGTGGCAGGATAGAAGGGACAGTGCTGTATCACTGTTATTTACAGGCAGGAGGCTCGAGCCTTCCTGGGTACCCCTCAGCTTCTCAGAAGCATGGACGAAGGGTAGATGCATCCTATGGCCCGATACTGCTACTGTCAATGGAAATACCTATTGTAGAGGTGAAAGAGCACAGACACTAGAGGCTGTGGCCAAGGCCAGAATTGGCATAAAATCCATCATGAGTGGATTTGGGGGAGACTCATGAGGTCAAAGGCCAAGTAAGGCTGAGCCTTCAGGAAGATCTTCTTGGTATGAGCAGACAGATCTCCATTTAACCTGAACAGACGGAAGAAGAAATTAGTGACTGAAGAAGAGAGGCTAGTATCAGGATCTGGCTCTGTCCTCTGAAGCCTCCACAAAATAAATTGATACTACCCTAAAGGCTTATATAAGGATTGCTCAGTCATTACTAAACTAGAGTATTTTATTTTTCCTTTCAATAATAAGACAGTGATTTTCAAAAAAAAAAAAAATCAAATATTTTAGAGAAAATGAGGCTTTAAGTTTCAGATTTTCAGATCTTAAATATAAATCTTTAATCCATGTTGAGTTGATTCATTTATATAGTAGTATAAATGTCTAATTTCATCTTTCTGTATATGATATCCATTTTCCTAAAGTTCCTTATTTTGAAAAATACTATAATTTTTTTATTGTGTATTTGTCAAAGATTAGTTGTATATACTGTGTGGATTTATTTCTCTCTATTCTGTTTGTCTTATCTGTTCTTAGGTTGTTTTAGTCACTATAGCTTTATAATATATTTTTTAAGTCATATATTGTAATGGCTTCAGTTTTGTTCTTTCTTTAGTGAAGATTGTATTATGATTTTTATTGCACTTTTACACAAATATTTTTTTTTTATTTCTATGAAGAATGCTCTATCTGTTTCAATGGGAATTGTTTTGAATCTGTAGGTGTTTTGTGTAATGTAATTAGGGAGAAATCTTCACAAGTGAAACACATCATGATAAAGGGTTAGTACTTTCTAATTGTCAAAGGTATAGTTTATAAAAGCAAAAATAAAAGGGTGAAACTATAGCATTCATTTTATATAGCATATAAAACCCAAGCAACAAAAGAAACAATCAGAAGAATGAAAAAAAACAAAACAAAACAAAAAAACAGTCTACAGAACTGAAGAAAATGCTTGCAAATCAAACATTGTATGTGAGATTAATGCCCATAATACATAATATCTCAAATTACTTGATAAAAAAGAAATCAAACAACCTTATTAATATGTGGCCAAAGATTTGAATGGACATTACTCAAAAGAAAACAAACAAACAAATAAATGGTCAAATCCAGGCTTTCTTCTGACCTCTGTGTGCTAAGTGCCATTGCATGTGTGCTGGTTAGATTATGGTCATCTTGACAAAAGCTAGTCATCAGGGAAAAGCCGCCTCTAAACTGAGAAGACACCTCTATTAGACTGGCATGTAGGCAAGCCTAAGGTACATTACCTTGATTTATGACTGATGTGAGAGATCCCAGCCCACTGTGCGCAATGACCCAACCTTGGGCAGGTAGCCTAGATTGTATTTAAAAAGCAAGCTGAGGCATCTGTAGAGAGCCAGCTGGTAATCAACATTCCGCCATGGTTCTGGCTTCAGTTTCTGCTTCCAAGTTCCTGCTCTGCTTGGGGACCTGCCTTGACTTCCCTTGATGATGGACTGTGACATGAAAGTACGAGCCAAATAAACCCTTTCTTCCCCAAGTTACTTTTGGTCACGGTGTTTACACTGCAACAGAAACCACATTAGGACAGCACGCAGGCACCCACATTCAGACACATGAACATGAACATGCACACACAAGGGTTTTTGTTTTTAATGCAAGTAAAGGTGAGCATGTTGAGGTATCACTGTTGGTGTTGTAAATTAGTATATCCACTTTGAGATGTTTATAAGACTCTTAATTCTTTAAGAATGTCTTGCAATGTATTTTGATCATTTTCACCCCCCATTCCTCCCAGATCTAGCTCCGTCTCCCTACTTCCTCCAACTTCATATCCTCTTTTTAAATTTTCATTTAACAACCCATCCATTTTAATTTGTGCTACCAGTATACTCCTGGGTGAGGAGCCTTCTGCTGAGTATAATCAACTACCAGGAAAAATATCCTTAGAGAAAACCGATTCTCCCTCTTCCAGAGCCATCACCTGTCCACAGCCCTGAAGTTATGAGTGACAGGATCATGAAGTACCTCCCACTCCAAGCAAGAATGTTCACTGGCTTGAGCTTGTGAATGTCTCATTAAGTCACCACAACTGCTGTGAGTTCACGAGTGCAATGGACATGCCACGTCCAGGTTTTGTTCCAAACCTCGCAGGCCCCTGGATCTTCCAAACTTTTCTCCTTCTCTTATGAGATGGTCCTTGAGCCTTGGATAAGGGGTGTGATATACATGTCCCAATCGTGGCTGATTTTCATTCTCTGCGTGTTGACCAGTATTGAGTTTCTGAATTCACCATATACCGCAATCGAGTTGACTTTCTATGGTCTGTCATCACTCCTCCCAGCTCTGCCATGTGTGGGCTGATAGTGGCCCCTCTGCCAACTCTTATAAATGATCACCACCTTTAAATACGCAATTGAGGTAGATCACAGAAGCCTATGTTCCTGTGGTTTAAGATCACTACAGGATGTGTATTTGTTTGGAAATCTATGTAGTTATGTTTCCTAGGTGTATTCAAGGAAGAGCGAGAGTGGGAGATTTGAAGAGGGACACTACAGCCATTTATCTTCTGTCTCGATATACATATGTGCCATTTTTCCATGTATATCCCTGTTGGTGTTATTTTTATAAAACGGTGTTTGTTTCTCTTAGTTTCTCTCTTAACCTGGCTATCACACAAATGATTGAGACTCCTTTATATGTGTTTATAAGGCTTTACAACACAATCCTGAGCAATTTAAGTCTATTCTTAACCCTCTATGTTATCCTAACTCCATTGTTGCCAAAAATCCCCAAGCCACTTGCTTTTTAGTTCTTTCTTTGCTCCAGCTCAATCTTCTTCATCTCTGTTGCACTGCTTCCCCTGGCTCAATCGCCTACTTCCTCTTCTAACTCCTCCTCCCTGGCTGCCAAGAAGTCCAGCCCTATTCTCTCCCCTGCTCATCAATTGGATGTAAACTGCTTAATTGACATATCAGGGGGACAATTGGGGAGCAGAGTTTATACAACATTTAGACAGGAAGTCCTCAGAATAAGGCTTGCAACCAGATTATGGGGGGAGGGGGAAGGCGTGGTACTGAAATCAACATTTGAATCATACAATAACCTTCTGCCAACATCTCCCCTGTAAAATGGAACCATTGCTTGTGTTGGGGGTTATTAAGCAGATGAACAATACTGTGCGTGAGTTGATGTTCACGATGATGAAATGCAAATCAGCACTACCCACAGGCTCGGCTGAGACAAGCTTTTCAGCGGCTGCATCCCCATTCACCTTCTCTCCTCAGCCCAGTCCTGCTTCCTTAGCTCTTCCCTACAGATGTTTTGCTGCATGCTTGTCTATGCATGCTATCTTGACTGGGCTCAGGGATGACCGGGACAGTGGTTATGGAAGATATGAGTGACTAAAATAAGGAAAGGAGACTCCTCCTCACAGTGTGAGTGGGTACCATCTAGTCCATCCAAGTCTGAGGAGGACAACAATGCAGGGAGAAGTGTTGTTTTGTGTGTGTGTCTTCCTGACATCCATCTTCTCCTGTCCTAAAACATCTATGCTCTTGAGTTAGAGTCCTCTGAAGTCAGACTGAGTTATACCACCCACTTTTCAGGTCCTCAATTTGCCATAGACCATGGTCTGTAATGCCTTTCATAGTTACATGTGCCAATTCCTCTTATATAATATCCTCTTCATAAACCTGTGTGCCTCCTCTTGGTTCTGTTTTTCTAGGGAAGCCTGAGTAATGCCTATTTTTTATCCTAAAAGTCTTTTCTCATAAGCATCCTGATCCTTGGCTTGAAGTCACCTTCTGAAGGTTGCATTTGGCTAAAACCAGTCACCACATTCTCCACTCAGAACCACTCAGCTTGTTCTCACTGCTGACATTGTTGTCAACACAACAATGTGATGAAATGGACACTCACACCTGCTTGGCCACTATTTCTAGACTGCCAATTCTTGCCATTGATGGTGCAATGGCCTTCTCCTGGTCCTTCCTCTCTAAAGGTTCTCTTTAACTTGCCTCCTAGGCAAATGCACCCAGGAGCAGTGCCACACGACAGCTTAAAGGTGCTTACCACACTACAGCATTGGCTAACTTTACAGAAGGATTAGCCTTCCTTTGATCTTCAGCAAGGATGTGCAAGTGGCACAAAGTTCTGACGTCACTGCCTCCACCCCACATGAATAAACAATGTCTGTCAGGAAGTGTCAGTTCCACTACTGCTCACGTCATTGCAATACTGTAAACAACCAGGATATTTAAGAAAATACATTGATTATGCTTTGGAAACTGCAGAACAGGCAGTTTGTTCCCAGTTTGCAGAAAGGTGTTTTCCTTGAGTTGATTAATAAATTAACTAATTTGGAACTCAAAGTTTATTGTCCCAAGAAACAGTGTCATAAATGATGGCCCCCATCACAAGTCTCCATGAAGCCCTGTAAAATCACAACATGATTAAAATGACACTGTCTGAGATAATGGACTTTTATTTATGAGGAAATGTCCTGTACAGTGCATAAGAAAGAGCCTCCATGGGCCCAGGGTTGTGTCCCTTCCTGTCAGCTGTCTGCCACATTTGCTGCTATCACTTATTTTCAAGATGCAAACACTCAAGCAATTTCTCTTGTCTCCCCTGTAGTGCTAGGACACAAATATAATGCAGATTTAGATACTAAATGGGGGAAAAAACAACCTTGAGGCTTCCAAGTTACAAGGGTTCATTCCCCAGAAAAACATTATACTTTTGTGATTTGAGAATGGACACATTTAAAGGAAAAGGGAAATCCCATAGGTGCATAGTGATTGTTGACATTCTAAAGAATAGTGGTTGAAGAAGTCCCCCAAATTCTACTTTGTTAAACATATGCACAAAATGCTTCCCTGAAATCATATTTTCACAAGAACTTCTAATGAAAAGTATTTATATGGGTATCCTAATGCTGCTCCTTTCAAAAATGCAAGCCCTTTGTTATCATCATGCAGTCAAATGGAACCTACTAGAATGGCTAGAGACTCCCTGAATCTTCAAAATCAGAGACTTAGCTTTGGAGCTAAGGCATGTATGTTGTAAGTCTATGCACTTTATGTAAGTCTATGCACACTAAAGTGTGAAAGGCATTAAGCTAATAATTTTAAAATATGAGATGAAATCTAAGCTTAATTTTATTTTTTAAGAAAAGTTACTAGAAGTACTCTCAGTCTAATTGTTCTCTGTGTATAGCATAAAACAATACTTTTTTCACTTTTTTTATTTTAGTAATTTATTCAGATTACAGCTCAGTTGTTATCCCCTCACTTGTATCTTCCCATTCTTCTTTCCCTCCCTCTTTCTTCCAATTTCCCTCCCCTAGGCCTGTGACAGAAGGGAACCTCCTCCCCGACCATATGATCACAGCCTGTCAGGTCTCATCCTGGTAGCCTGCTTACTCTTCCTGAGTGTCACCAGATCTCCCCACCAAGGGGAAGTGGTCAAATAGAGGGCACCAGAGTTCATGTCTGAGTCAGTTCCTGCTCTCCACACAGCTGTGGAAAATGTGCTGTCTATTGGCTAGATCTGGAAAGGGATTCTAGGTTTACTGCATGCATTGTCCTTGGTTGGTACAGTAGTTTGAGCAGACCCACATGGGTCCAGATCTGCATTACCTTTATAAAACACAGAGAAATTCAACTTTTAAAAGTTAATTCTGTGTCTATGTCTGCAAGCTACTATCAAGTCTACTAAAGAAAATTAAAAATGAGTAAACAGTAAGTAGAATGCAAATTCAAATTTTACTGCTTCTGGGGCAATATCGATGGTTCAGTGGGTGTTGTCCTTGTCAGGCTAACACCAGGCCTTAGTTCACATCTCCAACAAGCCACACAAAGCCAGACTTAGAAGCACACACATATGATATCCCAGAGCTCTCACAGGAAGATGGGAGGTAGAGAAGAGACAGGAGAATATCTGGAAGCTCATCATCCAGCTAGCCTGGAAAACACAGTGGAAAAAATAACAGGCGACTGTTTCCAATAATGCTGAAGGCATGGATTGACACCTGAGGTCATCCCCATGCCTCCACTCATGCTCCATGGCATGTGTGTACCCGACACACACACACACACACACACACACACACACAATTTACCAAATTTTGGTGCTAAAATAAAGGAAAAATAATAAGGCTATCACTAATACTACAGAAGTTATTTATACTTTTATGAAGAAATGTATAAATAAGGTAGCGTGGGGAAGACAGAAGGAAGTCAGATAAGGTTTTGAGATTGTAGTATCGAAGTCAGCTCTTGCAAACAGGCATGCGTTTTAAAAATAGGAGCAATGTGGTGGGAGGGAATTATACAAAATTGGTAAAGGGCAAGGCTTACCTTGAAAGAAGATTCCAAGAGGAAAAAAACCAAAGTGCTACTTGTAGATTTCTAGGACCCTCTGTATCCTTTTATTTTGCTGTTCTCCCATGCGTCTCTCATTTAGAGTCCCAATATTAAACCCCTTCCCAGATCTAGCCAATGGTCAGAATATTCTCCACAGTTGAGTGGAGAGTGTGATACGACTTTCTCACATACTCTGGTGCCTCACATTTGACCATGTCCCCTGGAGGGGGAGACCTGGTGGCACTCAGAGGAAGGACAGCAAGTAGCCAAGAAGAGACTTGATACCCTATGAGAATATATAGGGGGACGTAATCCCCCTCAGGAACAGTCATAGGGGAGGGGAATAATGGGAAAATGGGGGGGGGAAGGAATGGGAGGATACAAGGGATGGGATAAACATTGAGATGTAACAAGAATAAATTAATAAAAAAAAAAAAAAGAAAAAACAAACAAAAACAAAAACCAAAGTGCTATAAGCACAGGTGTTTCCTAAATAGGTTATGGCTGTAATGAAATAAGTTCTCACCTCTGGGAGCATGGAGATGCCAGGGTGCTTAGGACAATTAGGCCTTCCTTAAGCTGCTATGTGCAATCCCTCCAGTGTGATTTGTAATATTGTTTCTATGTGTACTGTGACACCACAGGGCTTTTCCAAGGGCTCAGGACAAGTTATAGAGTTTAGGGTAGACCCTGGGTAAATAATATAAAGAGATGAGACAATCCTAGGTACCACACTTGCTAAACTAGACCTTATTTCGAATGCAACATTGTGGTTGAGGCAGGGGAAGAACTTTGATTTTTCTATGGTTGTAAAATTATCATCATACGGTATGCAGATTGGTTTAGAGTGAAAACAGATCAGTTTGGGCAAATAAGTTAAGATGTGATGAAATCAGGACAGATGGGAGCACTGAGACCCCCAAACCACTGTGAAACAGCCGCAAAGGAAAGGGAAGAGTTGTGTTGCAATCAGTTTGGCCCACTGACATCAGATCGCCTGTAGTACACAATGATGCATTGTCACTTTGTAAGAAATAAACACAGCAAAGTCTGCACTTCCGATAAAAATAACTTAAAATGTGTACTGTAGATCTACAACACTACTATAAACTTTGAGTGGTAAAATAATTGATGTAAGGGATGATGAAGAATTATAAAGGTTTGAGGTTTTTTTTTTCTATATAAGAATCCAGAATAATTGTATAAATCATTGGTTTTCAAGGATGAAAAATATCCCGTTAGGAGAGTGAAAAATGAGGCTATACTTTGGGAGAAGTTTTTCCAAACCACATTCCAACCAAGGCAAGCATCAAGTAGGCAAAGAACTTCAAAGGTAGAATAAGAACTATCCATTTAGAAAAGTGGGGAAATATTACATGGACTAAAAAGATACACAGATTACGGATTATGACTAATATCAGCCAGTGTTTAAACCATTAGCAAATAAGGAAATACAAATTAAAACTACATTAAAATATCATTATGTACTTATTAAAGGGGCTGAAATGTAAAAAATCAGTCATGACATCGAATGCAGGCAGAGATATGGAGAAATTAGACCATCTGTACTTTGCTAGAAGGAAACTCTGGCAAAGAGATGGTGGTTTCCTAAAAACTAAATATGTAGTTTCCCCATAACTGCATAAGTGTGTCCTCATCATAGATTGTGAAGGGAGAAATAGGAAGTGGATGTCTTCTCTATGTAAGGTAAGTGTGACAACAAGGATTCTAGGAGGAATAGAATATTCTGCAAAGGGTAGCACATAAACATACACATGTGATCAAATTCTATGGGAGTCAATATACAAGTCAGTTGTGATGTGCATTGTGTAATCCCAGCATTTCAGCTGTTGAAGCAGGAAAATCACAAGTTTGAGGCCAGCCTAAGATACGTGGTGAGTCTTAAGTCAGCCTGAACTACACAGCAAGACATGTCTGTAAAATATAATCAATACCCAAATGCCCAGGCATACAAACAAAACAAGAACTCTGAATAAGATGGATAGCTGACATGTAGGAGTCATCTTGGGTGTGATGATAACGCATCCCAGTTTTATAAGATGCTATTTGGTAGGAGTGGGGGGAACTAAGTGAAGGGTGCCTTGGATAGCTTTCTTGTAACACATAATTTAAAAGGTTAATATTCAGAAAATACATAGTATATAAAAACTTCTTAACACCATGCCTCGCCTTGAAAAATACTAATGTTTTGATCTGCATCTTCAATTTCACTATGAATGTCAAAAAATATCTTAATTGGCACAACCCACTTAACCTCTCAAAATCGTTTTAATAATTTGAGATAGGAGAAATTAGAAATGTCTCCCATGGAATATGGAAATGTCAGTCACCATAAGTGCCAAACTAATAGAAACCTCATATTCCATTAATTCCAAGTGTCATGTTATGGTGGAGAAATTTTATCTTGGTATAAAAAGTAATGTTAATGTTTAGGCTGCCCCTTATCAAACTTTTATAGTTATGTAGAGGAAGACACCCATCAGGGGTTTCTTACCGCAAATTGCACAAAGCACACTTGTGATCCTGGCCAGGGCGCATTTTTCAGAGACTCCAAAAGGCAAACAAGCTCAGAGTCAGAACCTGACACCACCAGTAAAGGTCACATCCCAACCTGACTGTGAGGCTCTGCATAATAACCCTGGCAACGCTGGACTTACCATTTTAAAAGAAAGAGAAGAGTGCACAAGGTGAGAAACAAAATTTTTGATAAAAACACATTATCTTTTAAAATGGTGGTCGATGACCTTTAAAGTGTTAAAAAAAAAAACCCAGCCCAGACTCAGACTTGTGAGTTATGCATCACTTCGGCTGAACCAGATTGATTGAAATGGCAACATCTTGAAAAGCGAAGACATACTGAAAAAACAATAAGTATAGAACAGCTATTTAGGCCATAAAGGGGTTGTGGTGATCAATTAGTGAGTGACCATGTAGCTTTTCATAGTCTTGTAATGGAAGAAGCTATATACACATAAAATACCATTATGATCGGCTTTAAAGGCCATGGTATCACATCGGATTATCTAATGGGGATATTTATTAGATATCTAAGGCAGCTGATGGGATTCTCAGGAGTTTAAGGTCATGTTTCAACACCCAGGCCTGCAAATTCATATCCTAATAATTCACCATGGTGAACTAAGTGGGAATCCTCCCTATTTAAACAATGGAATATATTAGAAGCTTTTAATATTTCATACACAAGCATGTGTATTACCGAATCTTAGAGCTAATAAAGATGATCTTAATGCTTCCAACTAATGTTTTCAATACCCAGTAAAATAATCAATTTGTCCAATTTTAAGCAGCATGGCTCCATAAATGAGGTATTTGGCATGGAACCTGATTTAAAATGCATTCCTTTCTCAAGTGATTGAACCATTGTAATGAGAATTTATAATTTGTAGTATATTACAGAAGGAAATGAATTGAACTTCTCTATCAAAATTATTCATGGATCAAAATCTTTCTTTGCTCTAACACACAGAAACTGGCAGACAAATGCAATTACATTAGATAGGCTGCCATCCAGAACAAGCGAAGAATGCTATTTATCTGATCTTAGCCATTTAAGCTTACCCTGCTACCATAGCTGAGTACAAATACCAGGCCGTGACCATCACATTAGTACTGCAAGGCTATCCCAAATGTCATTGCTGGAAATCAATAGAGAGAGTTTTATTGGGTCCAGGCTATTTCATTTGAACACAATTGTCAAAATCAATCCGTGTCTAACTTAATTTGTAACTTGATTTGTACCTACAATGCTTTTGTAGATTAGACAACTGATTAAGAAGCACACATTTATTCTTGGAAGAAAAAAATGGAGCTTTCAGACAAATACCATTATTACTTGTCACATACATTAGCATCTAGTACTTCCAAAATATGTAAATTATTCATTAAAAGTAATAAAGGAGAGCACCGTTTTGTGAAAAGTGGCTCGAATAAATATATTGCCTATGACAACTTTGTGACATCTAAAAATTTCTCAACTTATGAGAACATGCAGGTTATAAATTTAAATTAAGATTTCACCTTGCATGTGGGGCTGGGTTTATGTAGAAACAGATACCATTCACAAAATGTCATGATAGTTGATCTTTAAAATTGTCCTTAATGTAAGTGAAGTTGACTGCTTTAAAAAAAAAAAAAAAAAAAAAGACAAATACAGCTCGTTTCACCTACAGAGACAATTAGTGTGCTGTCATTACAAGTTAGACTGTTATAAAATAAGCTTCCTTGAACTAAGATCTTCACTTATTCAGCCCTAAATTATAGAAACTAATGTTCCCCTGAATCTTAAATCAGGAGCTCTGGAATCTATGATTATTTTTTTAATGAAAATCTGAAAAACCTTAGATGAAGGGAGTTCTTATTAGCCCAAATTTAACATTTTTCTCACAAAATTTAATATGCACTGGATAGTTATCTATGCATTGATTTTTTAACTGCCTTTACACTCAAAGGATAGCATTAGGATTCCCTGGCATGTTTAATGAAAGAAAAGGTGAAGTGCTAGAACATTGGACCAAAGTTTATAAAGAAATGCTACATCTTCTCAAAAATAGTATTCTCCATTCTTCCAACTTGATCAAGTGACCATTTCTTCTCCTATGTATCAGTATGCACATCAGGGGATTAAAGACAGGCTGTCAGCCCTATCCCAAGTCTGCTTCGTCCCCACATCCTGAAGCTTGGATGATGCTCAGTCATCCCTTGTTGAATAGCACCCACCTTCTGAGCTATTTATTAAAACCATAGTCTAGAGTTCTTTCAGCACACCAACTGCTAACCATTACTCTCAGAGCCATGAAGCCTGACAGGCCACAAGCCAGACAATTGGGCTACCACAGTAAAAACACAAAGTTTAGTGTTTGTTATCAATAAGTCTTCAGAAAGGGGAGTGGAATTATTTGACCCATCCTGATAACAATGAATCAGAGACTGGGAGAATTTAGTCAATTGTTTTAAGTCACAGAGCTACTACAAGGCAAGGATGAGATTCACCAAGTCTGTTGTCTCTGCAGCCCACGACATTAGCTACGAAGCATTCTGCCTTCTTTTATGTTCCAGACCCTCACTCGCTGCTCTAACCTAGCCAGCTCTTCTACAAGCCCTCATCATGTGTGTCTGGGCTCCATCTGGAAGGCCTTGTCTTGCACGTAACCTTCTAAAAAAAAATGATGGCCCGTTTCAAGCATTCAACAGGTTATGGTTTACAAATCTACTTAGAAGACAATTCCTTCTACACATGACAAGCAGCAGTAGGTCTTCTACTGTTCATTGTTTCTGAAGGTGTGTGACACTAGAGGACAGCTCTTATTTGGCACAGATAGAGAGAGTATTAATTTTAAAGATGCCTCAGCAACTTATTTCTTATAAAGTAGTTAGTGGTTTGGGCCAACATCTTCACCAGAAGGTAACGAGGCAAGTATATTGCCTCCAAAGAGAGAACGTTTACAGTTATACTTCCAAAAGTAGGTGTGAGCTGATCTTGAGAACAAGATACATTCCCATGGGAGAACACGGACTATAGAGTCAGGACTGCCTAGATATGAGACTGTTCATATTCCTTCCAAAATATAAGTCCTAAGATATGATACTTAATCAGATGGGCCTCTCTTTCTCTATGTTTAACACAGGAGGAAAGCGGACTGCCCAAATATGAAAACTGAAGTTTAGATCTCCAGAAGCCTTTTTTTAAAAACAGCCAGGTGTGGTAGGTGCATCCCTGGGGCTCAGCAGCCATCCAGTTTACCCAAAGCAGCCAGCTCCTGGCTCAGTGCGAGACCCTGCCTCAAATCCTAGCATGCAGAGCTGTATTTGCAGGTTACTCGTCCACCCTAAGAGTGAATACTGAACAAGTCTGCTCTGAATTTGGGACTCTTCTTCGGACTTACACAGCCCTGTCTCTCTCTCTCTCTGGCCTCCACATAAATATGAATACCTAAAATGACAGGAACAAAATAACTAGATAAATGAGCTTTTCCCAGATTAAACAAGAAAGTAAGTATGACAACGTAAAGATGAGAATGGGAGAGTAGCTCTGGCGCTGCCTTCCAAACCCCTCCTCCATCCTTTGAGTCAGTGCTACAGACTCAAAATCCTCAGAATAAATTTCATTATGAAATCCTTAAAGAGGCTTCATGAGATCAATCGAATTACTTGTCACTCTGTTACTTTAGCCTGACAAACCAGAAGCCAATTTTTAAAAATTTATTTATTTATTCACTTTACATCCTGGTCGTAGCTCCATCCCTCCTCACCTCCCAGTTCCACCCTCCTTCCCTCTCCCACTTCCCCCTCCCCTATTCCTTAGGGAAAAAAAAGGGAATCCCTCTTCCCATCCACCCCAGATCATTAATTTGTATCAGGACTGAACATGTCCTCTTCCCCTGCAGCCTGGCAAGGCAGTCCCTCCAGCAGGGAGTAATAGAAAAGCTGGCAAAAGAGTCCATGTCAGAGACAGCTCCCCCAACCCCCGCTCTCCTTACTAGGGGACCCACACAAAGCCTGAACTGTCCATCAGCTACATCTGTGTAGGGGGCCTAGGTCCAGTCCATGCAAGGTCTTTGCTTGGTACTTCGGTCTCAGCAGGCCCCTCTGGGCTCTGGTCTTCTTTCTCCAGGTCTTTTCCTCCTTACCCCACTTTTCCACAAGACTCCCTACTCATTGCTCAACGTTTGGCTGTTGAGTCTTAGAATCTGATCAGCAGAGTATCATGAATACTGTCAGAGATTGGTTCTTTCCTATGGGGTGAGTCTTGGGTTGGGCCAGGCATTGGTTGGACCTTCCCTCGATCTCTGCTATATCTTTATCCCTACACCTCTTGTAGGCAGGGTGAACTTTGGGTTGAACTTTTTCTGTGTGGCTTGGTGTTCCTCTCCCTCAATTAGGAGACTTGTCTGGTTAGATAGGTGTCCTGTTTAGTCTCTTTGGCCCCTGCTACTAGGAGTCTCTGCTAGACTCCACTTACATCTTCCCAGGAACCTACCCTGACTTAGGTCTCCATCTTGTCACAGAGATGACCCCACCCATAGTTTTTCTTTTCTCTACAGGCCTTCTGCCCTCCTGCTCCCTGCTGTCCCCACTCTCATATCTCTCCGTGCTCCCTCTCCTACCTTGTTCCCTATCTTTGACCACATCTTTGTCTATTCTATTTCCCCTTCTGGGTGAGATGTAAGCATCCTCTGTTGGATCCTCTTTATTCCTTATCTTCTTTGGGTCTGTGCATTGTAGTGTGTTTATCCTGTGCTATATGACTAAAATCCACTTATAAGTGAGAACATGCCATTTATGTCTTTCTGGGTCTTGGTTAACTCATTCAGGGTGGGTGGATTTAGCATAGAATTCTACTGTATGTTCAAAGAAGAGTTAATACCAACACTGTGGAAGGATGGAGGGCTTTGCCCCAGGTGAAAGCATTCTTGGTGGGCTTTGCCCCAGGCTATGCCCCTTGGAGACACCATGGATACCCCACTGATATAGACATTGGGATAGACTGAGAGGAGCCATCCTGGGTCTGGAATTTAGGAAACAGACCAGGGACTACAGCTGGGCTATTGTGTTTTCAATCAGAACATCAGTGGGAGGAGGGAACCTGAGGAGAGACTAGAGATTGCAGACCTATAGAGAGGGAGGCAGGAAGAAAGCAAGAGAGAGAAGGCTGCAGGTTAGGACCAAGAAGGTGTGGATTGCTTCTATCTGGGAGAGGATCAGTCTGCAGGGAGAGGGTCAGCCTGCAGGCCTGGAGATGCCTAGGGATTCGTCCCATGGAACTGATAGCCAGAAGGTTTATTCTTGTTCCCCTTAACCTCTTCCCCCACCCCCCTTATAGGATAGTTGGGTTGTACAATAAAGTCTAATTGTTAAGAAACAGAGCCAACACAATACTCCTCAAACTGTTCCACAAAATAGAAACAGAAGGAGCATTTCCAAACTCATTCATGAAGCCACAGTCACCCTGATACCTAAACCACACAAAGACTAAACAAAGAGAATTTCAGAACAACTACACTCACGACCCCTGATGCAAAAATACTCAATAAAATACTTACAAAAGAATCCAAGAATGCATCAAATATATCATCCACCATGATCAAATAGACTTCAACCTGGCAATGCAAAGATGGTTCAGTATATGAAAATCCATCAATGTAATCCATTATATAAATAAACAGGGACACAATTTTTAAAAATAAAGTGGCAGGAAACTGAACAATGTATACAAACATGGTAGATGACATTTGAAAAAGTGTCAGAGGTAAACACCATAACTGATCTACTCACAATCAACTCATACTTACGCTGCTTTGTAATTCAGATTCCTCAGCTTAAAGGGAAAATTGAAGTTACCCCAGGAGCCCTTATAGGCAGAACCAGTAACGGGCAGTAGAAAAATATCAGCGAGTCACCCAAAGTGCTTCTCTACACGGATTCACCTATGGTAGCCAAAGTACTTTTCTACACAAATTCCCCGATGGTGGCCATCTCATAAGGAGATAATAAAGCTGCCTTTCATGAATTTACCGTATATAATTGAGAGAGAGAGAGAGAGAGAGAGCCCATCTTTGCCTCTGAACGTGGAAGTAATCCAAGTGGTTAAAATGAGACTGCTGGCAGAAAGGACAGAGTGCCCTGGAGCTCAGAAACTGTAAATCAAAGCCAGTGTGCCTGCAAACGCTGCAAGCCCACACATTTAGATTGTTGGCAAGTCTGGTGGAAATGGAGCCAGGAACAATACCGCGTTTCAATGGAGCCTCTAAACCTGATGGTCCCTCCGCATGTTTCAAGCATATGTTTGGGTCAGCAGGGTCTGTGATGACAGCTGAAGATCCTCTTCAGAAGCTGTCAGGGATGGCATTGTAAAAGACCCTTAGGACTATCACATGCCAGTAAGGGTGTATGCCTCGTGTTAGCATGAAATGTGCCTGTGTGAACACAGCATGTGCCTGGAGATGATGAAACTTCTCTGAAGAGGCTAGGCCGCTTCCCATTGGCCAGTCCTGCTGCCAGGCTCCATCGAGCTGGAGGGCCTTGCTCTACCATCACTGCACAGTCTCATTTCCTCACAAGTCACCTAGGAAAGATCCAGCCATCACTAGACATCTTAGTTTGCAGGTCTCTAAACAAAGCAACATGCCATTTTCTTCAAGTGGCTCATTGCCACAAAGAGTATTTGGAACAGGTAACTTGGTATTTCTAAGTCATATGATTGAAAATTCCTATTATTGTCTAAAGAGAAAAAAATAGCCTAGAAATGATTCATTGAGAGTTCTTGCCATAGGTTCTTATTTGCTAACCAGATGATCACATTTATTACTTGACACTTTAGTTTGCCATATTATTCTACAAAATAACAACAAACCATTGCTCTGGTTCCAGAACTATCCTATTTTTAACATTGCATTGCTTTTTAAAAAAAAAATTTTAAAACGGTAAAAGAAAATAAAGTGAAAAAAGGTTGAAAAAACTTAAAACTTGAAAAACAGAAAAGAAACAAGCATCTCTTCTAAACAACTTGAAATATGGTAGCTGTGTAATTAAAAAAAAAAAAACCTCTTACCTATAAATGACATTGTCACTGATACCCATATTTCCTAATGTAGCATTCAGAAACAAGTTAGGACAGAACAGTGTTTGCCAAGACTGATTTAAGATTCTAAGACTCTACCATGGTCACTTCGTTATGAAAATTTTCTCTTCAAGGAACAAGACAGCCAAGACTGTCGCCCCATGCCAACTATAAGATCACTGTTCTGTTCATTCAGTCTCTAAAAGGAGAAGGATTTAATTTAAAAAAAAAAATCTTGTTGAGACGTTTTGAAAATGAAGAGGGCAGCTTCCTGCAGATGCGTCCCGCGGACTTGAGAAAAAAAGTCCAGCAGACAGAGAAAGAGAACTTAGCTTTATAGCCAATGGGTCAGTGTGACAACTTGTTTCCCTGTACTGTCATCCGTCGTGAACAACTGAAACACAGTCAGCAACGGGTGTCGCACAGCTCAAAACTAAGAGAAAATTCAGTAATTCACTTCAAAATAGGACTAAAACTTTGAGGATGTTTCCGCAGAGCAAAGGCTGTCAATGCACCCGACTTCACTGGAGTTTTGGAGCAGATGGGTCAGCACGACTCACCTCCTGAGCTACAAAGTTGTACAACTTTCTCAGACACATTTTCAGTTATGGGCTTAAGCAGTTTTTCTTCTGTTAATAATTTGCCTTTATTCTAGAGAACTCCACACATCTACATGAGGAAATATGATAATACCCACCCTCCATTCCACACACACACCCTAAAATTCCCCTGTGTGTTCCCTAACAAACTTCCATCCCAACTTCTTTTCTTTGGTTTTTTTTTGCTCAACAACCCACTAAGTCCAATTTGTGCTGTTCATATGTGCATGGGTATGAGCCCATCCGCTGGAGCATAGGAAATCTTCCATTGTACACATCCTCAAGAAAGTGATTTTCCCTCCCTGAGCATCTGTCACCTTTCAATAGCTCCTCAGTAACAAGTAAGGCCTGGAGTGTCCTTCCTGCCCCATCCTGTTACAGGATCCATTGTGATTCCTGAGATTGAACTGTAAATCCCTGTTTTTTTGTGGCTGAGCCCTAACATACCTTTAATGCAAGAACTTTCTGTTTATTGTAAACAGGGAATTAAGATTCAGCCAGCCTTACACACACCTTTAATCCAAGAGCTTCTGTACATAGGATTTAATAAAGTTAACCCCAGGCCAAGAGGCGGAGCAGAAACCAGCTGACAGGGAATAAAAAGTAAGAGGAACTTTGAGTTGAGGGGTATTTAAGACAACGTGTAGAAGGGGTCTTCGGTCTTTGGCGCTTCTTTAGCTTGGCTCTTAGCTCTTGAGCTCCTCAGCTCCTTGGCTTTTGGCTTTTCAGGCTTTGAGCTAGCAAGCCTTTGGCCTTGGACCTTCGGGGGCTTTTCCTCCAGGGCTGCCAGCTGAGCTAGTGAGCTTTTGGGCCTTTTCCATCTGGACGTGAGCTGAGTAGGACGGTCAGCTGGGTGCTTTCTCAGCCTCTCTGAGCTAGCTGGTTTTTCACCAGAGCATCTGGCTCCTGAGTCTTTATTGGTAAAATAGAACAACGAGGCATTTTCAATGAAAACAATACCATGTATTTAGAACTTTTGGCTGCCTTGATATTGTGAAGGTACACGGAAGACAGGCGCTGTGGTTCCATGAAGTGCCCTATTACGTCCTGACAACAGCATTCACGGCACTTCCCTCCACCCTTTGGCTCTTACTTTCTGCTTCTTCTTTCAAGACCTTCCCTAGAGTGGAGAGATGATGAAGATGTCCTGCTGAACCCTAAGCACTCAGTCTCTTATAGTCAAGAGTCTGACCTGTGTTCCTGCCTATTCCACACATTCTAAATTTTGGTAGTTACACATCACCATTCCCAGGACTTTGATGGATTGGTTGGCTTCCATTTTAGGATTCTTCTGTGAGTCTACCGCAATGAAAAACGATCTATCCTTACGGATGCACTGTGTGGCTCCATATACAGGCCTGCTCCCAGTGAAACGTAGCTCTGCAACAGGAGGCTTTGTTGCTGCCCCTTACTGCAAAACCCACTTAAAAAAACAAAACAAAAACAAACAAACAAACAAAAAAACCCTAAACTTTTAAGCTGGCATATAAAGGAGTACATTGTGAAATTATGCATATATTTAAATATGCTTTGTTCTTCTTCATCCTCCTCCAGTATCCTCCCCCATCATCAGAGCAATTTTATATCACATGTATCCTATTGCCCTCCCCTTTTCCCCATCCTCCACCCCATAAGATCTTCATCCCCTCTCAAGGTTGCTGTTATACTTCTCTCTCTCTCTCTCTCTCTCTCTCTCTCTCTCTCTCTCTCTCTCTCTCTCTCTCACTCTCTCTCTCTCTCTCTCTCTCTCTCTCTCTCTCTCACACACACACACACACACACGCACACACACACACACACATGTCTGCTGATATAAATTTAAATCTAGATCACACATATGAGAGAAAGCATAGGGTATTTGTCTTTCTGAGTCTGTCTTATTTCTCTTAACAGTGATTTCCAGCTCTATCCATTTTCCTTCATTGCTGAATAACATCCCACTGTGTATATGTAACACATTTGTTTATCCATTCAGCCAGCCATAGACATCTAGGCTGCTTCTGCTTCCTAGCTGTAGTAAGCCATAAAGCCATAAACACGGATGTGTATTGTAGTATTGTTGACTTAGATTCTGTTGGCTATACACCAAAAGTAATATAGCTGGATCATAAGGTAGTTCTATTTTTAGTTTTCTGAGGAGCTGGTTTCTAAAGCGGCTGCTCCAGTTTCAATTCCCACCAGTTTCAAACCCTTCAGCTTTCGTACTGGGCAGTGGTAGCAAGAAGCCACACAGTCTGGGAAGGCTAAGCTACTGAAGCCATGTCCACTTAAAGAATAATGACAGCCATAGCGACAAAGTCATTTTTGCTGTTGAGCTCCGTTTTTCCCATCTGGTCTCAGTAGCCTTGACCATATTTCCTGGGGGCTAAATTCTTGCCATTTCGTCACCTCCACCAACTGTTACCACAATTTCAGTTAATGATTTTAAAGAAAACCCTTAAACATCACCAATCATTTGGAGGCCAAATGAAACAGAAAGTTGAGCGCCATGGGCAGAATCTTCTGCTCCAACCAGACTGCAGACAGGCAGAGGGGAAGGCAAAAGGCATTAAAAATAGCCAGTCAGTTGAAGAGAAGGACAATAAAAGTCTGGAAATGAATAGAAGTGGGTGGGTGAGCATGGAAGTCAACATCTGTAATCTCAGAACTAAAGAGACAGAGGCGAGAGGACTGGGCAAGCAAGGTTATATGGCTAAGACAAAAACCAACTGGTTGATTTATATATTTTTAATTTATTTTCATTATATTTTATTCACATTACATCTTGATTGTAATCCCTTCACTCTTATCTACCTGTTCCCTCCCTCCCACCCTCCTCACCCTATCCCCCTCCTCTAGACCTCTGACAGGTGGGGTCTGCAGGAAAAGAGCCCTATTTTCTTGTGTCCTTCCAAATAAACAACTGAAGTAGGTCATTTTGGGATTTCATTTGGTTTTCCCACCTTCAAAAAAAAAAAAAAACCACGAATCTCTTAGAAAAAATGTCACATTTCATAGTGTTATGGCATTGTTTACTAAACTGGTTCCTAGTGGCGGCCTCAATAATATGATATGCTAACAGGACAAGCCTCTCCTCAGAGCTACAAAATTCCCCTCCTGCTGTGATGATCCACAAAAGTTTCAATTATTTGTGAGAACTTTCTTTTTCCTTTTCTCTTTCCTGTGTGATGTGGCTCACCGTTTTCCCTGCATCTTATTGGGATAACGCAAGCAGCAACCACTGGAAATCTTGCTTGGAAATACTCACAGACATAATGACGTCCATATGCAACCCCTTTACAGCTGCCAAACAGTCTTCACTCATCCCATATAATCTTTACGACATCTCAGTAGGTCGGGGAGATGTAGCACTCTAATAAAAACATGCGTGCCCAGGCACATCATGTATCCACCTTAGGACAAAGTTGCTTCTCCTAGTACAATGCACTCCTAATATAGGCCACCAGGTCTCACTGCCCAACTATACCCACATACTTCAGTGTGTTGATACACTTCCCATATGTTCAAACTCTTTATTTTTTCTTGGTGAAATACTTTCCCGGCCTGGGTATCTCACTAAACTTTAACTCGGGGCCAGAGTTCTAACACTGGATTATCACAAAACCTTTAACCTCAAGTTTCTTCCATTTATTGAAAATTATGTCTATCCTTCCTTCTAGCAGATGATGAAGCCAGAAGCTAAAATAACAACAACAACAAGAATACAGTAAATCATATACATGCACACACACACACACACACACACCACATACACACACACACACACACACCACATACACACACACATACACACACACACACACACACACACACACACACACACACACATACACACACACACACACACACACACACACACACACACACACACACACACTTTACTGACAGGAGATGTGCTCTGGGACCCACAGTAGGTGCCTAAAACTTTAGATAGTACTAACCCCTATGTGTGAACTCGGCGATACCACACACCTAGTCTGACAACCCAGAAGGCGCAAATGAGTAGCGCGGAGGATAATGTACGCAGAGTAGATACACTGACTTAAAGGGCAACTCCTGTCCTGAGTAGACAGAATGAGACGGCACAAGATTTTATCACGCTACTCTGTCTGGTGCACAATTTAAAACTTAGGAATCTTGTATTGATTGTTTTGTTTTGTTTTTTTAACTACAATTGATCCAGTTAATGGAAACTGAGGTAAGATAAAACACAGCAAGACAGGACCTTTGTAATGGCAACTACTTGTCAACATAGTAGACCTTACAATAGGCATCATATTCTATCCTTATAAGGGCTCTGTATATGGTAAGGTATTCGAATTCTTATATGGTATCGGGGGGGCGGGGGGGAGTGAGGCTCAGCAAAGCTGAGAAGCTTTGTAGGGCTCCAGGTCACATGACCACGCCATGGGCGTCAATGTCGACTCCAGCCCTACTCAAAACCCATCTACTTTTCATGACTGGCACATTTTTTTTAGGTTCTTGATTCCAACAACCAGTGGGACATTTCTCTTGTCATTTTCACCCCTTAAGGGTGTGATATTAATTTTAAAGGGACCAAAACAAAAAACAAAACACCATGACTTTCCCCTGCTCATATTGGAGATGTGTTTTCCTATTTGATGCTCAGTCCCCTCTTCCCTCCAACAGAGGTTTTCATCTCCACTTCTCTTAGTTTAGTGGCCTGGAAGAAAGGACATTGCATACTCTGCTGATGGCAAACAATTGTCCCTCACAGGCCTCAGCATCCTCCTCCAAAGCAACGTGTTCGTTCCTGCACTTCCCTGCAGTCTGCTGGTCTCCTGGACGCATTCCCAGAGCCTTTAATAGCTTTCACACCTGAGATGAACATCTTCCATTTTGACTTGTTCAATATGAAGGACATACAATAGTTACTCACTCCAGCCACTGTTGGCCATCGTCTCTGAGAGCACTGTCACTTTCAAGATAGAAGTGTCCCCTCTGTATTTCTCACTTCTGAGTTCCTCATGCTTATTTTCACTCCTCATCTATTCTTCAGGCAATCCAATCTTTCTCGATCCCACCCTTTCTTCAACAAGCTAAAGCCTCAGAGGTGGCTTCCTATCCCTCTTGGACTTCCACTTTGTCCCCTTATGACTGTTTTCTCTACTACAAATTGGCTTAATCTTCATAAGTTACCAACTCTTTCTCACCAGATCACTAAAGTGATCAAATCCTCCTCCTCTTAGGTTTCCATTTACTTCTTGTTTACATACTTGAAACTTATAATTTGGATAAACTTTTACTGTACAACTTTATAAAGACACACACAGAGATACACACAGATGACATAGGCTGGTGATAAACACATATATTTAAAGTACTTAATGACAGATACAAGTTCTACTTGTTTCTGTGACATCACTTAAAGCATTGGGAATAAAATGATGCCTCCGAATACATCTTCAGCTCAGCAAGCTATTATGCAAATGTAAAGCCACTGCCTTTGAGTTCAGAGTGGCCCTAAATCCACTTCATTCTGCCTCTAACATATCCTGGCTGCCTTGGCAGTGTCCAGAACTAAGCCTTCTGCCATGCTCACTCAAACGAGACAGCATCTTCAAGTTTAGGATATGTGAGAAGAGGGCTTTTTGCCATCTCAGAGAACTATTTCTCTGAACTGTGTTTTTATTCCGCTCTGATATAATTCACCTTTGAAACTGTATAAATTTTCTGGGCCTGGAGAGATGGCTCAGCAGTTAACAGCACTGGGTGCTGTTCAAATCCCAGCACCTACATAGTACCTCACAACCATCTCTAAATGCAGTTTCAGAATAGCTAATGCCTTCTTCTGCCATGTGGTAACTGGGTACACAGGTGTATAGACATACAGGACAACAAAATACACATACACATAAAATAAAGGCTTTCTTTTTTTTTTCTTTTTTCTTTTTTTTTTTTCTGGTTTGTTTTGGGTATTTATTTATTTATTTATTTATCCATTCATTCATTCATTCACTTTACATCCTGATTGCATACCTGCTTCTCCCCTCAGTCCCCCTTCTCATACCCTTCCCACCACTCCCCCCTCTCCTTCTCCTCAGAGGAGGAAGAGGTCTCCCTTGGGTACCAACCTGCCCTGGCACATTAATTTGCTGAAGGACTAGGTGCGTCCTCTCCCACTGAGGCCAAACAATGCAGCCCAGTTAGAGGAACAGAATCCAAATGGATCCAAATGCAGGCCTCAGAGTCAGAGAAGGCCCCTGCTCCAGCTGTTGGGGGTCCACCTGAAGATCAGGCTGCACATCTGCCACATATGTGCCAACAGCTTAGAACAGATCCATGCATGCTCTTTGGTTGGTGGTTCAGGCTCTGTGAGCCCCCATGGGCCAGGACAGTTGACTCTGTAGGTCTTCTTGTAGAATCCTTGACCCCTCAGCTCCCTCAGTCCTTCCTCCAACTCTTCTGTAAGCCTCCCTGAGCTCTGTCTAATGTTGGGCTGTGGGTCTCTGCTCATTGGCTGAAGCCTCTAAGAGCAGTTATGCTAGGCTCCTTTCTACAAGCATGTCTCTCTGTGTAACAGCACTGGCTGTCCCGGAACCCACTTTGTAAACTAGGCTGTCTGTGAACTAACAGTATCCACCTGCCTCTGTCTTTCAAGTGCTGGGATTAAAGGTATGTGTCACCACGCCCTGTCCAATATAAAGTTTTAATAAGTGTATATATGTGCAGGGAATGTTAGTTAACAGTTAACACTTGTGATCTCAATGAAAAGGATGATTCCCACTCGTTCAAAGCCAGCCTAGGTTACAGACAAAAGACCTGTCAAAAACAAACAAACAAAACCCCCAAACAAACAAAAAAACAGGGCCCAAAGATGGCACAGGGTATCCAGGTGACTTCTGCTAAGCCTGGTGACCTGAGTTCAGTTCTTGGGATCCACATGACAAAAGGAGAGAACTGATTGCTGCAAGTCATCCTTTGAGTCCTACATGCAAACTGTACCTATGCGCAAACACACATAAACACACACACACACACACACGCGCGCGTACACACACACGCCCACGCTTACGCACACACATACTCATGCACAAATAATGTGCAATAAAACAAAAGTTATATATTTGTGCCCATAAAATATATAGATGACTGCTATTTTGTATAAATCTTACTCAGATTTAAGCAAGAGTTCTTTTTGAGTCAGAAATTCTAATAATGCATCTTTGGTGAGAAAGAAAAGGATGTTCTAATTATTAAGGGTTAGAGTAAACTAGCAAGATCCACCTTATGACTTTTGTTAGTCAAATAGGAAAAATATATAATTTTGTGTGAGACACAATGGTTCTTTTTATATGAATGTTTGTGAATTTATACGCATTTATTCTATCTGTTTACATTAAAAAGCTCACATGTTGCTAAGAATAGCATGAATGGGGAAACCCTACTGTAAAATACCAGCCCTTCAGAAAAAACTAAATCTAAAAGGAGATTTAATTTTTATGAGTCAACATAAAACTCTTCCTTAGTCAATCAAGCACCAAACAAGTATCTTACTCTGGGTGAGTGTCTCAGAACACAGAATGGGTAACTTGCAATCTTTCAGAGATTAGGCTCCTTTCCTACTTTCTCTGATCCTCCGCCAGGGGGCAGTACAGCTCTGAAGATCAGTCTGGCTTCTGTTGCCCTAGCTGGAATCCTTGGCCTGTCTGTTTCTCTTACAGAAGGACTCTTCTTTAAGTTGAGCCTTAGTTTCTCACACAAAACAAAACAAAACAACAAACAAACAAAAAACCAGAGCCAACAGGATTGCATGTTGTGTCAATACTGAGCTCCTATTTTCTTTATCAGCATTATGTTAACTTTCCATATGCTAGTTTCACTGGGCATAATTTATTAACCTTACATATTTTTAAATATATAAAATATATTCTAAACGTAAGCTATATAGGTAAAGACACTAGAAACACAACATATCTATCCCTTATCTCCATAAATCCACTCAGGTGAAAAAAATTAGACCTATAGAGTATAAGTAGAATATCTAAAGTACAGGGCAAAGAGAGAAATATTTTGAACAGATTTCGAGGAGGGAGTCATCTCGCCATTGTGAAGGTAAATAGATGGATAAAATTAAGCTGGAAATGGAAAACCATCACCTCCCAATGTCATGCTAACCCTATGCAATGCACCACTAAGGAGTACATCCTTAGAGGGTTCACCAAAGACACGTGACCAGGGTTCGCCAAAGACACGTGACCAGGGTTCAGCCACTTAATGATCTTTCCTAGTTCTGGGTTCCTAGGAGAAAAGGGATCCTCTGAGGAGTGTTCTGAGAGCAGAATGGAGGGTTACTGATGCTGAGGCTGCTCCCAGGAGGTTATGGTGACAGCACTGCACCACTGCTAGCTGCTCATGGTCCCTCTGATTGCCCCAACTTCTTCTGAATCTGCTCTGGAAATCCCTAGCCAATGTCTAAGACCCCTCTTCTTAGATCAGTGGCTCTCAACCCTCTCAAAGTTGAGATCCTCGTGTTATGGTGACCTCCCCCCCCCCAACCACAAAATTATTCCATTGCTACTTCAGGACTGTGATTTTGCTGATGCTGTGATTGTAATGCAAACATCTGAAATGCAGGGTACCCGATTGGGGGGGGGGGCGGTGTCACCACCCACAGATTGAGAACTTCTCTGCCTTAGCTGGTTACCCCGCTAGTTATTTTTCTGTGTATTTTAGAGGCTTTTCTATTCTTTCCAACTTTTCACTTCACCTGGCCTGATGCATCTCACAAAGTGAAATCCGAGACCTGTCATAGGGATTGTGCGCCTGAGTTCCCAACGGGCCTGACTACTGCTTGCATTTACGCTGTGATGCTACGTTCTTACCTTTCTCAGTACAGAGTGTCTTGTGACACTACTTCACCTTCGCCAACTACATGTCAAGGAGCGCATCGTCTAAATTTGAATTTCCCAAGAGAACTAAATGTTTCCACTTCTTTTGTGACTCGTTCCTTTCAAGCAGGGCTCCCTTACTCTTTTCTCTTCTCGTGTTCAGGGTACGGAAGAGCTACGCTGGGAGGAAGGACGCGAGGAAACAGAAATGACTGTTTCTTTTCTAGTTTCCGCAGAGGTCCATGACCCATTGCTATCATTGTTTTCTTCATAATATTAGGTTCATCAAACTGACCTTCTTGTAGGTCAAATATCAGCAATCAGGTACTCAATGTGGCGGTCTCAGACGCGGGCCTAGCCTGGGCGCCAGACCACTGCCGTTGCTGGAGGGATAAACAGTGAGGGAGCCGAAGCTGAAGACAACCACCCTCTAAGAAGCCATCTAAGACCCTTAAGGCCCCTAGGAAGGGAAATAACACTCCGAAAATCACCCACGTGAATCCAGTGAGTATAGAGGAAGAGGAGAAAAATAGTGACTTGCCTCCCCTATTTAGACGGTAGGGTACACAGGCAACAAAAGTTAGACCTTGGCACTTCCGTAGCCCCACATGTCTCCCTGGCACCCCTTATCACTTCCCAGCTGTCTCCAGATTTTATTTTGTATCCACTTGAGCTATGAGGTCACAGTTAATCCTCAAAGAATGTGTCTCTCTATAGGCAGAAACCTGACTCTTTCTTTGGAACACACACACACACACACACATACACACACACACACACACACACACACACACACACACACACACACACACAAACAAAAACAAAACAAAAAAACAAAAACAGCTTGGTAGACCTTGGGAAAACTGCAGTTGCTTTCACATGTACAGAGCGAGCTTTTGTAGTCATCGGACTTTAAAAGCTCTGTTTGTGAGACTGCCAAAAGGTTACTGCTCCCAGAGGACAGAGCCTAAGCCCCTCCCACTGACTCATGTCAGGACTGCAGCTGCTCAGAAAGGATGGGAATTTAAAAGCTGCGACTCAAGTGGGAGAGCTGTCGCCAAAACAGCCTCGAGATTGAGGAAGGGCCGTCAATGGGAAAGCAGTGGAATGCAGGCTTGATAAAGATGAAGAGAAGCAGGAAGGAAGTCGCAAGTTCTCACAGCTGCAAACTATTCCGCCCTTTGACCTTGAAGAAGAAAATCTTAGAACTTCAGCTTCCCTCTTTTGGAGAGGTTTTCTTTGACCTAGACTTTACCCTAGAAGTCAGTACTGATAAGAGGTTTCCTATCCTACCGTTGGTCTAATAGTTTTCATCAATGCTCAAAAGAAACTTCAAAAGGAAGTTTTACTTTTGTTTCATTGTTATTACTTCCAGGCTAATAATGTCTCAGCATTTCCCAGGGAAAGTATGTCTTAGCTCTCCTGGCTGGAAGAACCTAGAACTCAGGGGAAAACAAAACAAAACAAAACAAAAACAGCACACTGTCATGATGCGCAGAGTTCTTCTACCTGCCCCTTTCCAAATCTGTGGGGTCCTGTAGCTTTTCCTTCTGGCTCATCAAACAGGAAAGTGATTTCACAAGCCTCCATCGAAGGTGAAAAGAGAAGCGTGACTATTCCTGTCAGTTATTCCACCTCCAGGGATACAAGAAGGGGAGTGGCACACGGGACTGGAGAAATGTTCTCTGGTTGTGAGCATCCATGGACTGCCCCTGCAGAGGACAGGAATTCTAGTCCCAGCACTCACTTGGCAGCTAACAACCCTCTGTAATTCTGGTTCCAAGGGAATCTCGTGCCTTCTTTTGAACTCACCGGTCACAGACAATATGTGCAAACAAAACACCCACACACATAAAATTAAAAGTTAAACATACAAAGTAAGCCAAGGCGTAGTGGTGCACACCTTTAATCCCAGCACTCAGGAGACACAGGCCTGCAGATCTCTGTGAGTTTGAAGCCAGCCTGGTCTATATAATAAGCTCGAGGCCGGCCAGGACTGTTACACAGAAAAGACCAAAAACAACAACAACAACAAAAACAAAAAAGATACAAAAGAAGCCATATGCATTGTACTGAAATCTCCATGACATACTTTATGGGGATTTAGAGTTCTTCCGTGAAACTCATCAAATCCCACAGTGGGACATATTGGAGATGGAAGTGTATAAAATACTGGAAATTTCCCAGGATGCCTTGGTTTACAAAAGAAAAAAAAGAAAACAAACAAACAAACAAACAAAAAGCCTGCAATGGTGCTCATTGTGCCCGTGTCCCTACGCTGAAGCATTTACCCCAGACAGAAGCGCCATCAGCGTCTAAGAGAGAGTGCCTTGCTTTGCTAGAAAGTGCATCTTCCTGCTGTCCTTTCCAGTTGATCCAGCCTCAGAGCACTTCAGAATGTCACTAAAGGCGCGTCTCTTTCTCATGCCTGCACCCTGTCACTACCAGCCCTAGACACATCAATCCCAACCCCCCCGCGCCCCTCCCCCTCCCCTAGGTGTTGCTTTGCAGCCTCACTTAGGTGGGTCTTGGGGGAAGCCCGACCGATTCATTTTCTGCCAGTTTCCCAGTACATTTCCACCACGATCTGAAACTATTTATAACTGCTTCACTTCCTGGAATGTTTTTGCTGCGCCAAGGAAACTTCTAAAGTTTAAGGACGTCACTTTAGAACTGGCTGCTTTGGCTCTGGTCCTAGTTTCTTTTTAAATTCTGAAGGAAGAAAAAAAAAAAAGTTTCCGAAACTGATGTTTAAACTGTCTCTATTAAATTGCCTTTCGTTTATTTATTTATTTTTGATAAAATTGTGCCTCCTCAGCAAAACTCCTAACTTTTAGAGGACAAAAACTATGCCAGCTATTTGCCTGCTGGTTTGCTTGCTTGTTCATTCATTGCATAGCACCCCACTCCTTCCTCCTGAGGCCCGCCCATAGCACCCTACACACCGTGGACAGACAGCAGCTTGTGGGTATCAGAATCAACTGTGTATTTCATCAGTCATGGCTGTGTTCGCTGTGGCCAATGCTTTTTGCTCTACAGACAAGTGAAAATGGGGAGACTGAGTTCTGGCCTGTGAAATACAAACTGACCTTTCTCTCATAGTTAACAAGTGTAAAGCTGGGAAGGAGTGAGTCCATTACTCCCATTCTAGAACGCAGGCTAATGCCACACTTACTTGTCATTGAACAGTTATTCATACCAATCTAGCCCCCCCCCCGATCCTTTTAACCTCACATCCACATTTTTTTTCAGCTGTGTGCAATGTGTCCAGATGTTTGACTCTGTACTACTCAGTTCTCATGTACAAAGGTGTCGGACGTAGACCTCATTCTGGGGTGTAAGCTGACCATGGGAGAGAAATGAACATGCCTGTAACTGCATTCTGTGTCTTTCTTATGTATAACTTCGTTTGTGCCCTCTGCCATCCTCACAATAGTGTGTACGGTACCTTGTTATAACTATTAAGTATTTTTGTACACATTCACAGGTTTTGAATTTTTAGAACTAGGCAGGTGGCTTAGAGGGTACAACTGCTTGCTGCCAAGGCTGGTGACCTGATTAAATCTCCAGCACCTACAAGGTAGAAGGAGAGAACCAACTCCAGGAAGCTACCCACAACTGCTGCATGGCACACAGGCACGTGTACAAACACACACTAAATAAATGGAATGCTTTTGTTTAAATTTCTTAATTTAAAATTAACCATGTTGGAGGTACATACGTATCAATAGTCCATAAAATTTTGTTTCTGAACTTATGGCTTTGCTTTATTAAAATAGAAAACTATCATTAGACAGTATATATAGGATAGTTTAAATCAGTTTCTACTTCATACGCACTCTAACACCTAGATTGGATTATAAATTTGAGCCGTAATATTTAGAATGATGTTGGGGAGGTTTAACCTTGGTTGTCACTTTGATTGAATATGGAATCAACTGAGAGACAAGGTTTATGATGCTACTTTCTGGAAGGATGAACTGAGGTAGGCAGATGATCCTCTTGAGTGGACCATACTTTCTGTGTGCAGCCCAGCTATAAGGAGCTCCTAGGGAAAGGCTTTTGCTTTTTGCCTGCTTACTCTTCACCATTTGCTGGTAAGTGCACCTATTCTGTTGTTGTTGTTGCTGCTGCACCTATTCTGTTGTTGTTGCTGCTGCTGCTGCTGCTGCTGATGATGATGATGATGACGACGACGACCACATTGCTGCCATCCTTCTGGGAAATAGGAGTCTAGTTTCTTTGGCCTTCCAGTCTGTAGACTGAAGACATATTGCTTTCCAGGATTCCTTCTGGCTTTCAGCAATATATTAAGGTTGCAGAGGCATCCAGCCTTGTGCATTGAGTAGCTACCATATTTTTGGCCTTTCTAATGGGAAGACAGCTATTGTTTGACTATCAAGCCTGTATTGTGTAAGACAATCTATCAAATATCTGTTTATCCTATTGGTTACTTTCCTCCAAAGAATCATCCAATTGTGCTGGCTAGTCTTATGCTAACTTCACACAAGCTAGAGTTATCTGAAGGCAGCAGGTTGGGGGATCTCAACTGAGACAAAGCTTCCAAAAGATCCAGCTGTAATGCATCTTCTTAATTAGTGATTGATCAGGGAGAGCCCAGCCCATTTTCAGTGGTGCCATCCCTGGGCTGGGTAGTCTTAGGTTCTATAAGAAAGCAGGCCATGCAAGCCATGGGGAGCAAGCCAGTAAATAGCACCCCCTCCATGGCTCTGTATCAGCTCCTGCCTCCAGGTTTCTGCCTTGTTTGAGTTTCTGCCTTGACTTCCCTCAGTGATTGGCATTTACCTGGAAGTTGAATGCAAGCTGAAACAAACATTGCCCCCTCCCCAGTTGGTCATGGTGTTTGATCACAGCAATAGAAATCCTAAGACACCAATACAGGAATATGAACAGAGATTATCCAATTGTCTACAATATGCTATGTTTATATTCAGATGTTTGCATACAGTACTGTTAAAGTATATGTTTTTATCTGCTTCCCAATCTGGACCTGATTGCCTTGATTTAAGAACAGTAGAAGGCACACTGCTTAGAGAAATAAAAAGCATCTGTTGAGCACAGATTACCTAATAATATGCTCCCATCCTTCAATAACCCCTCAGGGTGGCTATAGCTTCTCATATCTTATAAATGGAGAAACAGTTCCTGAAGTGTCATCTTCTCTAGCTCTCTGACCAGTCACTGAAAGAGCAACTGCCTGACCACAAAGTCAGTACACTTTCCATGGCTCCAGACATAACCAAGGACACAATTGAGGCTCTCAGCTGAGGCTCAAACAAAACTCTGACTGTAGCACATTTGCATATGATCATTTGTGATAGATTTTCTTGGAAAAGCAAAATCCCCCCCATAAATATACCATTAATGTTTTTGTCATCAGCTAACATACAAAGTATGTTATAGAAACCCAAAGGTGTTTTTATCGTTGAACTTTTAGTATTTATATTGATATTAGCATATATATTAATTTTATTAAATAATAGGTTTGTTATTACATACACACACACACACACACACACACACACACACACACACATGTAGCACATATTTACTTTCTAATCTCTCCTGTCCCTCCTACTGGCTCCCCTCTCTCTTCCCTTCCTCTTCTTTCAAATCTTTTCATTTTAAGTCTAGGTTTACATGAGAAAAAACCTGGTCTTTGTCTTTCTGAGTCTAGCCTTTTTATTCTAAGTGATCTCTAGTTCTAGCCATCTTCCTCCACATGATACATCTTCCTAATGATTGACTACTCCATTATGTGTATGTGTGTAATAAAGAGTATATACATACAGTATGCATATAGAAAGATAAACTGAAGTTTTTTTTAAAAACAGAGAACTCTAGTAATATTGTTACCACTGGAGAGAAAAACCTGTTTCCAAAGTGTGGGAGAGACAACGGTCTTGTGAGAGAACAGGTGAGGTTAATCCACTAGAAGACCAACCACCTTGTGTGGGAGATTGATTGTTGACAGCTGAAAAGATCCTGTGAACAGATTCTGGGAGGAGATATGTAAATGAGCCGAAAACTGGAGGCAGGGCCTTTGGAGACTTGGGATAGTTTTGGCTGTTCATTGCTCCACTTCGAGGTGCTCCTAGAGAGAACTGCTTGAGGGAAGGCTTTGGGGCTCCAGCTCTTGCTGAGGTTCCGGGTTCTGGTTACTCCAGGTTCCAGCAAAAGAAATCCTGCTGATTACGCCAGGAGAATCATTCATGGGAACTGATATCCTTACGGTTTTGTTAGTGTGTGTGTGTGTGTGTGTGTGTGTGTGTGTGTGTGTGTGTGTGTGTGTGTGTGTGTGTTTTAAATTAATTATTTATTATTCATACAGTATTCTGCCTGCAATTGTGCCAGCAGGCCAGAAGAGGGCACCAGACCTCATAGATGGTTATGAGCCACCATATGGTTTCTGGGAATTGAACTCAGGACCTTTGGAAGAACAGCCAGTACTCTTAACCTCCGAGCCATCTCCTCAGCCCCCTGTTATTGTGTTCTTTAATCCTCTTTTCCTATTGTTTTGGTTAGTTGGGTTATAAGTTACATATGCTCGGTTAATAAGTTGTAATAAAAAATATTGGTTAAGAAAATTGACCCTACATACCACCGTTCAGTCTCGATGTCTTAGATGCATCAAACACTTCAAGTATTCTCTCCTGATGTGTACTGTCAGTGCTCAGTTTTCACAGGCATTTGAGGGCGCCCAGAATAAGGGATTTGAAGGTTTACAATCAGGGCTGAAACTGAGAAAGGATCAGGCAAACCAAGAGACATTGGCCACTCTCCAGACCATTCACTTCACTGGTGAAGACATCAACATTCACAGAAAAGACACCAAGACAAGCAATTACTGACCTAAGCCACATCTATGCTGTGCTAATGAGACTTTTCAGCATGATGATAAATAACTGATGAAAATAGTTTAAAGAAGAGACTTACTTCAGGCTCCTTGTGTTCAGAGGTTTTGTTCCATGGGGTGTCAGGGCCTGTGTTGAGGCAGAACAGAATGGCAATTTGAGGGTGAGGTAGATGAGAGCTGCTTCCCTTGGGACAACCAGTAAATAGAGCTAGCATGGAGTGAGACTGAACTGACCGGCCTTTCTCGTTCCTCTGCTGGCTTTCCAGCTGGACCCTCCCTTGGTGGACAGGGTCTACCACGTTCAGAGAAGGTGAATTGTCTCTGGAGTGGTCATAATAGATGCTCCTAAAAATGTGCTTTAGAAATGTCAGCAGTCCCAGACCTAGCCAAGGGACAGAATATTCTCTACAGTTAAGTGGAGACTGGGGACTGACTTTCACATGAACTCTGGTGCCCCTTATTTGGCCATCTCCTCTTGATGGGGAGGCCCTATGGCACTCGGAGGAAGGATAGCAGACTAACAAGGAGAAACTTGATACCCTAGCATCATATTCAAGGGGAGAAGGTCCCCATAAGTCACAGTCATAGGGAAGGGGAATGAGGTGAAAGCGGGAGGGAGGGAGGAATGGGAGGATGCATGGGATGGGATTGCAATTGAGATGTAATATGAATGATTTTGTTTTTCCATTAAAAAAAATTAAAAAAAAAAAAAAGAAAGAAATGTCAGAGGTATTTCCCAATCCAATCGAGTTGCCAGGAAAGAGTAACTATCATAGATGTTGTTTCTCTTTCGGCTTCTGTATAGAACATCAAGTTTTGTGATATGCTGCAAATTCACAAACATAATCTGTATATTAATTCCTCATCATTCC
This sequence comes from Acomys russatus, assembly GCF_903995435.1. Lineage (NCBI taxonomy): Eukaryota > Metazoa > Chordata > Mammalia > Rodentia > Muridae > Acomys > Acomys russatus. Next base: position 33,477,199 of record NC_067144.1, on the reverse strand, counting down.
TACATACTGTGAATATTTGTCATGAGGCAGATTCATGAACTTCTGTATTTTCAGTACTTTAATCGGTCTCTAGTCAAGTAAATACATGTGATATGTGCTTTTTGGGTTGTTTGGTTTTTTTTTCCTGTTCACTTTCTTTGAAGAACTAGAAGAACTGATGTATTTATTCAAATTGTGTAAAATAAGAGGGATTGTTTTACAGTAAAGGTGGCTGTACAGGGCAATAACTAACATGTTGTCATATATTGATTTCATTTCATGTAATGAGTAGTACTACGTTACAACTAAAATGAAAAGCACTCTTGAATTCCTATCAGTGACTCCTATTCTTTTGATTAACTAGAGGAATGCTGGTGGGGAGGTGACTATTCTAACACAGGACTAATCAGTACCATAGCTCTCCTGGATGCCTCGGCCAATAAACAGGATAAGACCACATTCCTTCCCTCCCTTAATGTCCCTCACATTGTGCCTTAAATTATTCATAGAGAGTGTGTAATGGTTAAGAGCACTTGCGGCTCTTGCATAGGACCCAGGTTCCAGTTCTGGTTCATGTGTTGACTCACATCCATCTGTAACTGCAGTTCCTGAGAGGTGTAGTGCCCTCTTTCAGCCTCTGGGGGGAGTAGGTCTCTATGTGGTACACAAGCATGTGTGCAGATAAGGTATTCATACACATAGAATAAAAATGTTTTTTGAATAACGTTCTTTTTTTTAAAAAAGTTATTTGTAGAGGGAAATTAAGGCAAAACAATGAAGAGATTCTAATCTTTGAAACTTTATTACTGTTTTTGCTGAGTCAGAGCTTCTCTGTGTCCTCACTCTTTAGACCAGGCTGACCTCAAACTCAGAAATCTACCTGCCTCTGTCCCCCGGAGTGCTGGAGTTAAAAGCCTGCTTCACCACACACAGCCTGTTTGATTACTTCTTGTAGTTTATATACAAAATGTCCCCAAAGACTGATGTGTTTAAAAACTTGGTCCTTGAAATAGTATTCAGAGGTAATCGTGTCATGGCAGCTCAAACCTCATCAATGGGTTATAATCCACTGATAGATTCATAGCTGAACAGATCGTTGGGAGGTAGGGCCCAGTGGGAAGAGGAAGGCCACAGGGAATATGCTGTTGCCTATGGGTATAAACGAAGATATCCAGAAAGCGTCTTGGTGTAACGACAAGTAAGCTAAATGAGAAAAGTAAGTTTCTCTAGGGCTTAGGTACTCTTTGGGGGCTCCTGGGGGCCTCAGTCACCAACAACTCATAAGGAGGTGTCCTGCATTTGACACTGGCATTCTGGCTTTCTTGTTTAATAACTCAAAGCTTCTAGAAGCTGCAGTATCTCCAACCCTAGAAAGCAGTGGTTCTCAACCTGGGGGTTGCATATCTTCATATCCCGCATGCTTTTAGAGCTTCTATTTTTCCCTGTCTCTACTCTCTTATGCATCATGCCAATAGGCCTTCTCTACTTTGCTGGATTTTGCAGGCACTCCAAGGTAAACACACAAATCTAAGCATTTGATACTCAGATCCACATATGAGAGAGAATATTTAGTGTCTGTCTGTTCTTGTGTTACTTCACTCACTGGAATTTTTTCCAGTTGCACATATTTACCTGACTATCTCATACATTCAGTTTTTAGTATTGAATAAAGTCCAGTTCTTTTCTTTGGTTCTTTTCCTCATTACCATTCTGAATCCCCCACACCTTGATCTGATAGGGAAATGGCCAAGCTCATAATGAATGCTGATATGTCATTCCTACTTGTGCTTTGTTGAGCTGGTTCTGTGGTGAGACATGTCGGGGGTCTTTAGTGACTCGCCAGCTTCTACTGGAAAAGTCACTGTTCACTGTAATTATATCAATACTGTTATTGTTGTTTTCATTCTGTTATTGCTATCACATGTCCAATAATCTCGCATACATGTGTATGCAACAAGAGCCATTACACATGCAGATAAGCACATACTATAGCAAGCACGTGAAAATGTGTTAGAAGGTCAGAGCATATGTAGCATTGTGTCATGAGGGAGGAATCACTGGCAACTGTCGCTTTAGAAAAACAAATCCTATTGATGTGATAAAAATTAAAGTATGCATTGGATGCTCACTACAGGCAAAACATTGTGCCAGGTACTTTTGTATCAACCTACACAAACTATTTGAGGAATGTTCTCGAGTTTCCGGTCAAAAAGTGGGGAAGTCTTTTCAGGGCTGTCACCACAAGGTCGTGAGCTCAACTATTCTGCTTGGTTTTGTTTTTTTAAGGTGTAGTTATAAGATTATAAATAATTAAAATATAAAGAACCAGCTTCTGTCTTTCATATAGGACGTGCCTTTTTCAATGACCAAAATTTTAATAGCTGCTTTCTGAGGCACTGATTTTTTTTTAAAGTATCAAGGTATTTGGATAATTTGATGACTAATCACAGTGTTATCTTCAAAGCATATTAAGGCAATGAAATTATTAATTATAAAAACTGTTATATAAAATCTTTAACTACATCTGCTCTCAAATTGTCTACAAAGAAAATCTATTCAGGCTCTTTATACATAGGACTTGTCACTCTTGCATATAGATTACAGCTCCTTGTGTCCAAAGATCTATTGTTAAAAAGCAACAACAAATAGCACTGTATCATACAAATTACGCTGCAGAATAATTAACCATAAGTTTCTCTATTACTGCCATTTTTTTCCTCACTGAGATGATACTCTGTTACATCATTGAACTTATATATTGCTCAACTTAAGAGCTAAAATAACCTTGCCTTCATTGGTGTTGATTTTTTTAAACTTGGGTACTTTGTCATAGTGACAGAAGATTGACATGCACACTGGAGAGTATGTGAGAAATATTGTTGAGCTTGAAGACCTCAAGGAAGAGTGTTGCTAGGGAGCCAAACACTACACATAAATGCAGTTCGGTTGGGGCTGCCATTCAAACATCTGCCTCACAATTGCACCCATGATGCATAAGCAGTCATGCTTTCCTCGTCTTGAAGAAACAGCATGGAATGAGTAGTTGAAAACTGCACCATAGGCAAAAAGAAAAAGATTCCAATCCACGGGCAATCTTTTCTAACTTTGACCTTCATAAACAGTTCCCAAGGGTAATACTACGAAGACTACAATCCCTCTTCATTGATGGACCTATAATCTAATCAGGGCAATAAATATACACAGCCAATGATGGCTCTTTCATCAGAAAACTTGATATACAGACTTGGATCTGTTACCTAATAGTTGTATGATTTAAAACAAGTTGCATATCGAAGCCTGAAGTCCAGCATCTGTGTAATGCATAATTAATAATAGTAATGATGATGATGATGATAGCATGGGAGTCTGCTCTAAAGAGGAAATGAAACAGTACATATAGCACACTTTAGCTAAAGGGCTCAAAAGCTATGAGCCATTGCAAACATGTTCTCAGCATGATTAGCCAAACAGCAAGCACCCCGACAGTCACCATCGCATGCAACCATTTGCAAACACTTTTTTTTAAAGCATCGGCTGCGATGTTGTTGAAGCCACATGAAAATGTTTACATGGGATGGAACAAACAACAATGAGAAACCTCGGGGAAAAAAAATGTGATTTGTTCAGAGAATAACAAAATCTTCACTCAGGGTCAGAGTTCACCTAAGCAAGGGTAGCCAGGTCTAGAAGGTCAGTTACTGCCATTACAGAAGACCTCAGAGCAGACAAACAAGGCTGGTTTTGCTGCACATGTGGGAGGGAGCCACCGGAGTCCCTGTTAGGTAATGTACACTGATCAAAGCCACGGTTCGCAGGAGAAACTGGAACGGAGGCACAAAGTCAAACGGAGCGAGCACGAGCGGTTGGGATGTGAGTTCCGCAGTCCCACTGCTCAGCAGTAAGGCATGCTTTGGAGGCCTGGCAGAGCGGAAGTTAGCTACAGGAAGCATTTTGAGAATAAACAGGACGTATTTACTAAATCCCAGCGCTCAGGGTCTTAATCTAAAAAATGTAGTCAGGCCACATTTTCCTGATGAGTGCTGAAGCCTGAATGAAGGTTATAAATTCCAGAGATTCCTGGAGTCTTACAGGAACCTGTTTTTTTCTCCCTGTTTTGAGACAGGGCCTTTCTATGTAATTCAAACTGGCATCATAGCCTTGGTCCTCCCAAGAGCTGGGATTATCAACATGTACCACCAAAGGCAGCTCTCCTGGTATCTTATTAAAATTTTTAAAAGTTATGTTTTTTAAAAACAAATGAGCTATCACATTGCCTACCCTCCAACCCCTCCCCAGTGCCTCCTCACCACTATTCCCTCCCAAATCTATGTCCTTTTTTCTGGGCACTTTGTGTACAATGAATATTAAATGGTTGTTCATTATATCATGGATCTGTATAGATCAATGTTCTATTGGTATCTTCCAAGGCCAAGGGTGACAACAATTTACCAAAGTTTACTTATAGATAAGTAGTTAAATAATAGTTTATATAGTGAGAGGTGGATTATACATGACCTTTAAAGGGGCATATTATTCTGGCATTTCTTACTATTTGGAAAACTTGTGATCACCATATCAAGTAAGATAAGCTGGACTAGAAAGGAAAACACTGTGTGGCTAGCAAAAATCAAGTTCATAGACTAGTCAGTTCACAAAGCCAGAGAGACCTTGCGGGTGGGGAGATAGAGAATTGTTTGAATGACACAGGGTTTCAGACAGAGATGACAAAAATTCTAGACATAAAAGGCAGTGATATTTTTAGAATAGTATGAATGTACCTAACAACCAAGCTCTCTCCCGAAGAATAGTTAAAATGGCATTTTTTATTTTGTGTTATGAATATTTCACCATAGTATAAGATGGTGGTTCTCAACTGTCCTAATGCTGCGAATCTTCAGTACAGTTCCTCATGTTGTAGTGACCCCCCCCACCATAAAATGATTTTCATTACTACTTCATAACTGTACATTTTCTACAGTTATTAATTGTAATGCAAATATCCATGTTTTCTGATGGTATAGGTGACCCCTGTGAAAGAATCCTTTGACCCCCGAGGGGTCATGACCTATAGGTTGAGAACCACTAGTATGAGAAAATAAAAAAATGTGAATCTGATTCCCTGAGAAACATGTCCACTCAAAAGGAAGGAAAGGTAAGGTGTGCCAACCCATTTAGCCTCGCTGTTCAGCCAAGTGATGCCCCAGGGGTCAGACTCCATCAGATGGCTTGCCCAACTGAACAAATGAAGAGGAAAATGCCACTCACCATCTACATCAAAATGATAATGGTAGCACAGCAGGTCACGACTTGCTCTGCCACCTGCCTGCCTTGGTCAGTCTAACATCAAAGGAGAAAGAAAGGGAATCACTTCTCCTGTCAAAACAATTCTTTGCCTTGGTTTCCCCTGTGATGACAAGCCTTTTGGGGAAGTGGAAACATTGCCTCTAGTGCCATGACTGGTACTCCACAAAAAGTGGAGGGATGGGATTGCTTAATAGATCTCTCCACCTCTCTGTCCATCCCTACAGCAAGAGGTAAGGAGTCTCTTGGCCAGTTAAGATCACACAATCTATCTGAGTGAACAGAGTCTCATAATGACATAATAATGAGCAATATGAAACCTAATGTAACTAAGTGCTAAATTGTGTAGGACAGATTATAAGTACCCTGGGAGGTCATAATTGTGTGACATATTATAGAAATGAATTATAGGTCAGGAAGTGTTCGCTTGACATGCATGAATAGGAACAGACAGAGAAACCATATTATAAAGCAGACAAGAGAATTTTAGCATCATACCCTATACTTTATAGTAATTTTTAATTTTGAAATTGTAATATAATTACACCATCTCCCCCTTCCCATTCCTCCTTCCAATCCCTCCCCTGCACCCATACTCTCTTTCAAACTCATGGCTTTGTTTTCATTAGATGTTGGTGTGTGTGTGTGTGTGTGTGTGTGTGTGTGTGTGTGTGTGTGTCTGTGTGTGTGTGTGCATGTGTGTGCATGTATATGTCACATGTCAGGGGTCTTCTCCTGGTGATCTCTGCTTTATCACAAAAAAAAAAAGAGAGAGAGAGAGAGAGAGAGAGAGAGAGAGAGAGAGAGAGAGAATTTGCGGTTATTTCTTAGCATCTTAAATCTATGTATTTCAGTTCCAGATGTTGACACACTTTCATCCAGTTCCACATCCCTAGTCCTGCTTTCCCACACTCCCTTTTCAGGGTAAAAAAATCTTTTCTCTGAGTCCATATTCTGTTTAATGACTACACCTGCTTTTGTCCTTCTGCTAGAAAGAGCAAAACAAAGCAGTGTGCATACACAGAACCTATGACTGAGTTATAACCAGCGCGGTCCAGTACTCCACCAGTCAGTGCCACTGGGTCCACGAGCAGGCAGTACACAGACAATTTCCTGCAACTGTCAAGTTAAACAAAATATAAGCAGATATATTAAGAGTCTTTTGTTGTTGTTGAGTTTGTTTGTCTTTGTTTTGTGTTGTGTTGTGTTTTGTTGCTAAGTGCTTGGCATTAGGAGTAGAATGGCTCCCTGCCTCATTGTTTGTTTATCAAGGGGAGAAAATGTGAAGGGAGATGATTTCTTCAAATAGATGATGCAAAACAATAAACAATGCATGGCCTTCTGTAGTCACTTGCCTCGGCGTATTAGAAATCGATGAAACTACAGTAGCTGTAATTAACTGACTCTAGAGTGGCATCCAGATGGTAATCCACTAACCCGGGTTCTGGCAAAGTTCAATTACCTACAGCCTAGCCCTCCTTATCGTCCCCACTTGAGTGTGATAAACAGTATGTGAAAAGAATCCTAAAGGATTAACCAAGCGATCTGCTCTCAAAAAGACATATCCATATATGGTATCAAGTGCAAGACAGATGCATTCATAGATAACAGGAGGGCTGGTGTCTTATGATACCTACTGATCAGACTATAATGACCCGGGTTATGACACAGATCTCAAGGGCAGTATCTGGAAGGCAGGAGGTGATGGTGCAGTGATATGACAGCTCCATCCTCGGATCCCTGAATCCCAGGGGTACCCATACCCTCAGAGGTAAGGGTGGCCTGGCTTGCATGCAAGGAGTGAACCAGACAGTGAGGGGCCAGGAGGGAAAGCAACAAAATACAGTGGCATTTAACTTGAATGAGAAAAGAAGCCGAAACATACTCAGTACCTTACTAGATAATAAAGACTTTTCTAGTAAAGTTAACAATAACAATTCTGTTTCCTTGTATATTCCAACACAGAGAAATCTAGATCCATAGATATAAAAGTATAGTACACACCAGCACATGGGAGGCAGAAGCAGGAGGAGCCTGAGTTTTAGGCCAGCCTAAGCTATGAAACAATGCTTTGTCTCAGAGAATAATAAAATATCTGGTAGTGCAACAATGTAAATATTGATTTCTTTCTTTAATTAGAGATGTCTTTGCATTGCTATAACACAAACCCAATGCAGCATACTCAAAAAGAGTTTTTTCAGCCCCCAGTTTGAGAAGTTGACAGTCTAACATCAGGTGACTCCATCCCCTCCTTCCCCCTCCTTCCCTCTCTTCCCCTCCCTCCCATCTCCTTCCCTCTCTTCCCCTCCCTCCCACCTCCTTCCCTCTCTTCCCCTCCCTCCCATCTCCTTCCCTCTCTTCCCCTTCCTCCCACCTCCTTCCCTCCCCTCCCCCTCCCACCTCCTTCCCTCCCTTCCCCTCCCTCCCACCTCCTTCCCTCCCTTCCCCTCCCTCCCACCTCCTTCCCTCCCTTCCCATCCCTCCCACCTCCTTCCCTCCTCCATCCCTCTTTTTATCCCTCGAGAGTTGAAGACTCCTCAATAGCTACTATCACTATGAGCTGCTACCGCTCTCACAGAGGTCAAATCAATGGAGCCACCTGATCTTGGACTTTTAACCTCTTGAACTCTGAGCTGCAGTGGGTTTGTATTGTAGTCATGCAAAGACAGAGGGCTCACGTGACTTTCTCAGGTGCAAGCCAAGGCTAGCCCACATAGGCCCTTGGTCAAGATTCAAAAGCAAAAATCTTCCTCAAGACGTATCCTTCTGCACAGCCTAGTGACACTGGCCTGTAATCCTAGCATTAGGGAGGCAGAGGCCAGCCAGATTGCTGTGAGTTCGTGGCCAGCCTGGTCTACAAAGAGAGCTCAGACCAGGACAGCCAAGGCTGTCTGAAAAGAAACAGAAAAAAGAAAAAGAGAGAGACTGAGAGAGAGGAAGAAAAGAAGAAGAAGGAGGAGGAGGAGGAGGGGGAGAAGAAAAAGAAGAAGAAGAAGAAGAAGAAGAAGAAGAAGAAGAAGAAGAAGAAGAAGAAGAAGAAGAAGAAGACGACATTATTCCATTTGCCAGAAAACATACACTAAAATGTTCTATATAGCAAGCAAATTTATTTACCCATAAAATTATCGAGTACCCACAATTACCCATTAAATTACCCATAAAATTGAGTCAAATTTATGATTTCTAAGATATTTAAGACACTTTGTTTCTCTCTCTCTCTCTCTCTCTCTCTCTCTCTCTCTCTCTCTCTCTCTCTCTCTCTCTCTTGGTTTTTTGAGACAGGGTTTCTCTGTGTAGCCTTGACTATCCTAGACTCACTTTGTAGACCAGGCTGGCCTTGAACTCACAGCAATCTGCCTGCCTCTGCCTCCTGAGGGCTGGGATTAAAGGCATGCACCACCAAGCCCAGCTTTAGATATGTCTCTCTTTTCATTTCAATGCACAATCTAACCTCCCTTGCCCCACTCTGTGAGACACAGAGATAAAATTTTTGTTCAGAGAATCAGTATTTGCTCCTAGTCTAAATGCGAGTGATCAGAATTTCCCATGAACTAAAGAACCTTCTACAAAAACTTCTGTCTAATTTGAGCACTGTTTTACCCTTGGTACATTCATAAAGCACCTTCACATGGACAAAAGCCCACTGACATTTCAGAGATTGACTAGTGTGTCAGGCTGTGGGGGACTTCCCAGAGAGCCCATCCAGGTTCCCAAAGCTTTGTTCTCTTACCAGGTGAGCTGACAGACATTCTTAAGATTAGTATAAAAGGTGTTCTCCAAATTATCCACTATTCATTTGGAATCTAGGGATGTAATTATCACACACACACACACACACACACACACACACACACACACACACACAAAGAATTACATTTTAGTCTTGCATTAAGCTGCTTGGATCAACATTCAGTCAAATTCTGGAAGAAAGATATTACAGAAAGGAGAAATTTCTTCTTTCAATTTATTTTTTTTAGGGCTGAGTATGAAACCCAGGGCCTTGTGTATACAAGGCACACATTCAGCCACTGAGCTACCTCCCAGCTCTAGGAGATTTTTAATTTATTCAAGATTTTCATAAATGTACATAATATATTTTGATCATATCCATCTCTCATTACTCACCCCTTACTTCTCTTAGACAAATATCCCTGACAAATATCCCTCCTCACTTCATGTGTTTTTTTAAAAAAAAATAAACCATTGAGTCCAGTTAGCAATATTCATATACATTGGAACATTAGGAACTGCCCAGTGCCCCACTCCTGAAGAACGCTCCCTTCCCTTCCCCAAGCTGCTGGCAACTACTAACAGCTCCTCAGCTAGAGGAGGAGGAAGCAGGATTTTGTTTGTTTGGCTGGTTTGGTTTTGAGAGTGATTCTAACTATGTAGCCTTGGCTGCCCTGGATCTCACTGTGTAGACCAGACTGGCCTTGGTCTTAGAAATCAGCAGGCTTTGGCCTCCAGGATACAGGTATTAAAGGCATGCTGCACCACACTGGGCACAACAAAATGATGGTGGTGGTTGGTTGTTTGGGTGTTTGGTTGGTTATTTGTTGTTGTTTTTTTTTTAATTTAAGTATTAAGCTGTATGTATGTATATATGTATGTGCATGTGTGTCTGTTTAAGGATGTCAGATCCACTGGAACTGGAGTTAGAAACAATTGTGAGCTGCCAAGTGGATGCTGGGAATTGAACCCAGCTTCTCTGGAAGAGCAGTCAATGCTCTTAACCATTGAGCCATCTCTCCAGCCCATGTTGTTTCTTTCTTTTAAGAAAAGATTTTTGCTTTGTCACAGGAGACAGGCCAATGTGTAATATGTCCCAACAAGTGAAGAACATGCCAATGTCCTTAGGAAGAGCAGCCCAGCCTCTTGCATCTCTGTTTGTAGCAGGCTTGGTGTCTGTAGACGGCTGGGGACACAGACAAGGAAGCCTAGACTGTGCCCTGCCTCCATTCCAGCTGGCAGCATTAATGTCAAGAGAACAATTGATCAACTGAGACCTCAGCAAAGTGTGAGGGGCCCAATGGCAGATACCTGATTTGTTCTGCAGGTGAGATTTCCTGGGACCTCAGCAAATGAATTCACAACAGTGTGAGGAGGCTTTAGAGCTAGACTTGAACCCAACGCCTTGAATGGTCATAAAGACTGACCGTAAATATGTAATAGATGTAACATCATGAATAAATAAACCTTCCGGTTTACAGTTTAGATCTGGATTATATGCAAACCTCTGCATCAATTATAAAAACTGACTTTATGAATACAATGTATTTTTAAACACCTAGAATGCCCGGCCAATTTGAATTGAGAGAGGATGCCATTTAAAAATAAGCATCATAAAGATGATTTTAAAAATATTTTCTGGGGCTGGAGAGGTGATGTAATGGCTAAGGGTGTGCATTGCTCTTGCAGAGGACCTGGGTTCAATTCTCAGTACCCACTTGGTGATTTGCAGCTATCCTGATCTCCCTGGGCCCCAATATGCACACGGTACACATAGATACAAGCATACACATATACAATTACATAACATCTTCATTTATTTTACATGTATGAGCATTGTACATACATATCTATGCATGGGGGTTATTTAATGACAGAGTTTCAGCTTCTTGGTATTACAGTGTTGTTTTGTTTTGATTCTCTGAACTAGTTTCCATTACTACTATAGCCATCTATGGGGCTTCCAAGGCAGAGGGAGCTTCAGAAGGAAAAATAGAATCAAACTTTAACTCAGCAATACAACCCGTGGAGCACTTAGAGAGATTTGAGGTGCAGTAACTCATGGGAAACTTGGGGCCGTTTAATGCTTACAGTTTTGTTTTCTATTTGTTTAAGATATTAAGAGGCAATGGCAAAGTACATAAGGCAGTTCATTGGGAACAACCTGGGTTGTAGACAGCTGAAAAGACAGAAGCAAATGCCAGTAAACCATGAACTTTGTACAATACAGCCACGGTAAACTGGATATTTATTCTGAAATCCTAAGTGTAAACTCTCTTTTGAACATGGGCCTCAGGTCCACCAGGTCCGTGGAAAGGAAGCAAATTTGCAGGTTTCCACCGCGCCTTCGTTATGGGCCCCACACAGATGTGATAAATGTGTAAACGTGAAAAAATGCAAATGCCTAATTATTAGCAGTATAAGAAAACCAGTGAGAAGCCTGGAGCGGTCGCTCTCAGTGGCTCACAGAGAAAGACCGAGAACACGACTCAAATGCTGAGTAAGGCTCGAGCTTCCACTTAGGCGGATCCTGGCACTTGCTGCTTGATCTCACTGGGGCGCTGGTTTGCAGGAGCCCACAGAAGTCAGAGCTCTCACCCCTGGAACCCATAACACACAACTCCTGTGCTCACTCAGGTCCGCACAGGTGCACATGGCTGACTTCTGGGAGACAGACCCTGACCTAATTGAATGTCTAAGAATCACTCAATTAAACCAGTCCATGAATTGTGTGGCCCAGCCCTGCTCTAGAGGTCCGCATCCAGATCCTAATAGCTTTGAGAAACCCCTGTGACCAAACCCAGAAATAAACAGCAAACTTGAAGTTCACAAAGGGCCCACCTACCCAGGCTCCTCCAGGTAGTGAGTTTCTGGCCAGTCTCCCCGGGGAAGACAAAAAGGGCTACTCAGGACTGACTGACTATCCTGGCAGTGTGGACATCGCTGTTAGCCACTCCTTTTGCACTCTTTGCCTCCACTTTGTTTTTCAATCGACTCCCCGATGATGTCTTTATGCTACCCCAAGGCTTTGGACTTTGCTTCCCTCACAAACTCGAAAAGGGAACTGAATTCATCAGGAAGAAAAAAACACCCGAAACAAAACAAAACTTAGACTCGTTTGCTTTCCTCCTATCATGGAGCGAGGCAAGATGTTTTTGAAATTTATTTTATACTTTGCCTCTGGAACTGGTCTGTTCAAAACTTCAATGATTTTTTTTTTTTTTTTTTTTTTTTTTTTTTTTTTTTTTTTTTTTTTTTTTGAGCGCAAGCTGTAAACACACCCTGTATCTAAAGCCTCCGTTGCTGGAGTCAGTGCTAGCACGAGAACAGCAGGGGGCAATAGCACACCAAGAATACAGGAACTGTCCCAGGCTGTGAGAATCGAAGGGTTGCGCTGATCTGTGCAAGAGCGATGATCTCAGCTCTGATGAAGTCTTTTGTTTTGTGTCCTATTTTACAATGCACGGTTCAGTTTTCTATATGAGTTGAGACTTAGGCGGATTTCACTGTGACAGCTGGGCTTAGGAAAATGAAAGGTAAACGGAAAAGAGAAAGTTAAAGTGATTCTGAATAGACTACGTGGAGAAGGCAGAATAATTCCCCCATAGAGAGATAAAGTTTGTCCCTTCTCTGTTACCATCCCTAACTCTGCCTTTCTGTTTACAGATTTAACTTATCCCTCACACATATTCCCATTTCGTGTTGGTTTCTTTGCCATACATTTTTCTGTTTTGCTTTGTATCTATGTTTTTAAAAGATAAAACTGTTTTTTTAAACCAAATAGTTGGCTTCTAGTGAACTCAAAAAATCCTGTACAGAGGGTGGGTGGTGTTGTTTTGAACATTTGTTAGTCAAGGTATTTTTCACTTACCTGTATGTTGCAACAAAAAATTGTCCCCCATAGCCACAAAGCTTCAGATAAATAGCCCAAAGCTATCTCTGAGATCTTTATCTGGCAGCTGGAGGTAGACTACAAAGTTCACACTGAGACAGTAGAGACGTGAAGACCATAATATTCAAGGGTCACTGCAATGGAATGGGCTTAGAAGCATAAAAGGTGCTTAGGAATCCAAGTGTGGGTACTCTGCTGCTGCAGGGCCTCTGCCCACGCTGTTCTCTGTCAGGAACATTCTCGCCTCATTTATCCAAAGATCATTCCTTCACCATCTCAAGTATTTGAGCAAAAATCACCTTCTAAGTAACTTTCCCAAGCACATAAAAGGGAAGATCCACCTCCATCCCTCGGCCTTAGTTATCCGGCCTTTGCTCACTCTTCTCAGCAACCCTAATCACCATCAACTCATGTTACACACGTAAATATTATAAGTTAGACGACGGAGACAGGATGCGTCAGTCACTTAAAGGACTTCGCTAATGAGAAAAGGGGAAAACGTGGATTGATTCCAATAAAACCCCAACTCTGCCTCACATAAAAGACAACAACAAACCTAAAAGTAGTTCAGGAATGATGAGGATTTCAGAAATCAAAAAGACGGTTAAATGTCAGGCAAAGTATAGCAAGAAAATGTTTATAAAAAAAGAACTGAGATTTTTTTTTAACCAAAAAATGAGATATTAAGTTCCAAAACCATCTAAACAAAACATATCTTATTTTCCCACAATTTGTATTTTGTGGTAAAATAAATTATTTATGAAAATGTATGTAGCCAATAACCTAGCAACTATGTTCATATAGAAGGAATTACAATTAATTTCAAATATTGAAATACATAAATAATATCTCTTAATATGTAAAATCTCCTAATCCAGCCTAAATTTAACAAAACTATTCAATAAAATTGCCTAGAATTTACATTCATAGGCATACTTTCATAAAGTACATGAAGAAATAGAACACAAACAATATTTTCTATAAAATATTATAAAACCAGAAATCACAGCATCGAAATGTAATAAAAACCCTCTGGCCTTGAAATTTTCAATGCTTCTATTAAGTGAAGCTTAGAAAAAAGGAAATGTCAGTTGATATTGAGAATTTCAAGAAAAAACACAACAGTCATTAAGATGGAGCTGAATCGTGTTCAGAATAAAAATGAGAGGTGTAGATATCTACATCAATAAAAACTGGAGCTTGAAATAAATAGGTTAGATATTCCACCCAAAAGGACACATTTAAAGATGATAGTGGGTTTTCCCACGCTTGCATTTAATTTTATTTTGAATTAAACAATGTGAACTAAAAATAATCCTGATATATTAACTACATTTGGCATTTTACTAGTAGTTATAATATTGTAGGGAAAGGCAAGTAATCATAATATTCAAGAATTCATCATTTTCAGCATGAAGAAGTGCAACATAATGTCAAGTAAGTAATTATCCTATAATCTTTCACCATAAATTTACTATTAACTACAGCTTTATGCTTTTATTTTTATTTCTAGAAAGAAAGAAATTTCTATAAACAAAAATATTTTTTTTCTGTTTTGTTTTGTTTTTGATTTTTAGAATAGGAAGCAATGTCAAGCCATGAACATCCTGAAGTGCACCGACTGCACTACCCTGACAACATTTTCTTCAGAAGCGGTAAGGACTCCTTGGGAAATGGATGGTTTTCACTCTGGAGCAGAGCAGTACAGACCACAGTGGAATGAGATGAGGACTCTTACATAGCAGAGCAAATACACTATCAGCAGACGTAAAGTTCCGTCAGATAAGTAGAAGTGCCAAGGACAGGCGATTTGGACCTCAGTGAATAATGACCACAATTAAATAAAAGAATAAAGATGCTCTCAATGAAAAGCTCCCAAATCAATAAGAAATTAAATGAAATAGCAAGATGTAAAATTACATATAGAAATCATTATGTTCATTGTTTGGGACAACAAGCAATTACAGGGAAAAAGAGAAGGGATGATCCTATTTCACAGTATAAACATAAAAGGAATTATCCTAGGGATAAATTGAACAAGGCATGTAAGCATCCTGGAGAACATTAGAAAGTCTTGCTGAACGTCACAAACCTGGGTCTTAAGTAAAAGGAAAAATAACCCTGTTCTCTAATAGAAAAACACATCAAATTATTGTGAATTCCTTTAGAAGTATTTTAGTGGGACTATATTCTGTAGTTTATATGGAAAATAACAAGAATTTAAAAAGCAAACAGCAATGAGGCGGGCCTAACCCTTTCACACATTGCAATAGATTGCAGAGACTATAATTAAAATGGGATAAATTTAGAATATGACAATATCTAATCAATGTGGAAAATAAAAACCCATACAAGCAAGCACAATGTAGAAGTTGACATAGTTAGTGTCCCTCCCACATGGCTGGAGGTAAGGAGGAAAAGCAGCTTTGTAAAAGTAACGCATTACAGGAGAGTGACAGTCATTTGAAAGCAGGAAAGTTGGACATATCATCATCTCGGTAGGATTTCCACCAGCCTTATTAATATGCAGAAACAACCAAATACAGAGAGTGAAGGGCATTCTGGAAGGATGTCCACCCTAGTCAATGTCAAGAAATAAGAGAGGACGGAGAACTGCCCTAAATGGAAAGAAGGCAAAGATAATTGACATCCAAATGCGTTGTATGATCGACTCAACCCTAGACTTAAATGGTACCAACAAACAATACAGTAAGGGGGGAAAAAAATAACATTTTGGAACAACTGAGGAAATTAAAGCATATTAACTCTTATCAGATTGAAGTTACTAGTTACATTTCCTGTCCCCTCTATTTTGAGCCTGTGGGAGAGCAGTCAAGAAGGGCGATTTTTGCTACATCCCAAGTGCATGCACATACTTAGCAGAATTCGGGGACATTTTTATTAGAATCGGGGAGGGGCAAGGGTTGAAGCCGGCATCTAGTGATTAGAAACCAGGGATGATGCAAAATACTAACTCACTATAGCTTATCGACACAGGCCAAAATCACCCAATTCGAATGGCCACCACCGCGGATGTCTGAGAACCCCTGGTGGAGAAAAATCGATTATCCTGAGGTTAACTGCTTAAACTGGGTTGAATCGTAGAACCTTTCCGTTTGCATGGGTCCAGTATGGGCGTTGTTTTGGGGTGAAGGCAGACAGTGTTCACAAACAATTCAAAATTCTGTTTGTGTCCTTCCGCCCGCCCTCAAGCACCAGGGAAACCAGTTCTTTCCCGCAGCTCAGCGAGCCGCCCGGGCTAAGCGGTGGGCGGAGCCTGCGCTGTGGGCGGGGCCTGGACCGGAACTGAGCACGCGCAGCGCTGTCAGCCACACCCACGCCGCGCTTCCACCGAAGTTGCCGTGTGCTAGGCGGGCCAGTCTGAGCAGAACGATGAAGATGCCGCCCACCGAAGAAAGAGACGACCACTCCGCGTGGGCTTCCCGGAGTGGCAACACCCTTGCTCTAGTCGGAAGCGGCCTCCCACTGCTCTAAACCGGCTGAAGTGATGCGAGTGTCCTCCTCCTGTCCCGCCCGGGCCGCGTCCTGACACCAAGTGGACTCCGCCCTCGCAGTCCAAGCATCCTGAACATCCAGGGCATCCTACCCCAAGGCAGGCATCTGGCCAAACCCGGCTCCACGCCCTTCCCTCGTCCGTCCACGCCAGCTCAGGTAAAAAAAAAAAAAAAAAACTTTACGTTCCTTAAGATTCGTCTGGAGAATCGCCGATTAGAGAGTTACCGGTTCTGTGGGTCCCCCCGGACCCCCTCCCGCCCGTCCCAAGAAAAGCCAAATCTGTCACCTACTCATCTTTCACAGCCTTGTAAAGGAGGAGGAAACACCTACTTACGGCCTTAACACGTTTGCAGATTGCAGTGGCAGGTTAAATCTTCACTTTGTGGGAGCCTCGCTGAGCCCTGCGCCGCTTCCCGGGTGCAAGATGACCCAGGCTCTGCCCACTGCCCCGGAAATCCCACGCACCTGTTTGCTCCTCCTCCCAGGTCCAGTTACCAGTCAAAACTGTCAGGAACACCTCTGAACAGTAACCACACTGGAGCCTATTATTCTGAAATAGGAGCTTCCCATGGGTAGCACAAGTCCTACATGTTGGATAAATTGACTTAGTGTAAAAATTATACAAGATAAGCTATTGTTTATCTTTTGTTATATTGTTATCCTTTGTTGTGATATGTTCAGGATGGTCTTTTAAAAAAAATACTGGGAAGTGTGTAGCAGAATGTAGAAATTCTACATAATCCCAACAAACTCAAAACAACTTGAAAATATTTGTGTATTCTTTTAGTCTCTTCTCCCCCCCCCCCTTTTTTTTTCAGTGTTTACTTGGTAAGGTCACTTACTGAATAACTAGGTTGTTAAAGCTGTTTAACATTTGCTGAAATACAATACAGAAAATAGAACACCAATTGCAAATTGCAAATACAGTTCTGTTCCTGAACAATCATGCTCTGGCAAACACATATCTAGATAAACTATCACAAGTGCCCTTCATCCAAATCTATAATAAAGATAGCATGTTCTCCCTAAATGTAGACATTGCCTCAGCCTTAAGTATTCTAGACATTTTTCCTTCTGTCATAATAGTCATGAAATGGTAATACTGTGGTCCTTTCATTACTGTATTTGAATTTATGCATGTTGTTTCACATGATGGGTCTTTTTAAAATGTTATTTTACTCTTACGTTGTGTGTCTCCCAGTGTTTTGGCTATACAAAATATTGTATTAGTAATGGTACTGATGAGATAGAATCCAAGCTATACAGTTCATCTATTTAAAATATGTGGGTTTTTAAAAATTCACTTTGTGGGACTGTGACTACGGTCACATTTTAGATAATTTTTACCACCTGAAAAGCAACTCTGTGTCCTTTGCTTATTACCCTCCAAAGATATCCCCATCCCTTCGGCCCCAAACAACGAACAATCTTGCCTATAGACTTGCCTTGTGATCATTTCATAAAAGTTGAATGACGTGGTAAGGAAGGATTTTGTGGCTCGTTGCCCATCATGATACTGTATGTTTATTTCCAAGTTTAGTGTCCTTACAAATAATACTCACACGAATAGGTATTAATCAATTGCATCTGTCTTCACATAGGTACATCTCTCTTGATGTGTGCCTGCATAGCTCACACATGGAATGTGCTTACAGATATATGTACAGTACGTGCTTTTCAAATTTACCGTCCCACCAGCCTTCTCTGATAAAAATTCTCAGTGCACCTTCGCCAACATTTGGTAGTTGTATGGTGTTAATTTACAAATCTCTGCTGACTGGTGACAGAAACTGTCATTGATGTAATTATTAGCCACTTACATATCCTCTTTCATAATGGCCTTTTAGTTATGTCTTTAGATTGTCAGTTACACTTGACTTCCCACTCATGAATTTTAGATGTGCTCCACAACCAAATGTACTTTTCTCTTCTACAGCTTGTGTTTTAACTCCATCATTGTTAGATTTTTATAAATATATAGTTTTCCCACCAAGGGAGACCCCTTGGCTAACCTATAAATAATCGTCTCTTACCCAAGGTCACAAGGACATTTACCTATATTACCATCTTATGTGTGAGTGTTTGATATGCTGCCTAAGATTAATTTTTGAAGTCTTGTGTGAGATATTTTTTAACTCAATTACCAAATTGACCTTGGACAAAATTAACCTCCTCTCACAATTCTACACTGTCACCTCGGTCACAAATCAAAAGAAGCAGATTTATAGAGGTTGGCATTAGTAGGAAAAGAATGCAGACTAGCATGACAGGTGTATTAAAGGGTTTTTACTAAGGGTTGATTTCACAGGTAAAGACATAGGGAATGTTAAGAAATACAAATAATATAAAAAGAGTGAATGGAAACCCTGGAACTGGAAACAGCTGAAACTATTGGAGATTGTCGGTAGCGTTGGCACAAGGAACATACTGCACTAAACTTAAACAGTCGATGGACTTTTTCAGAATTTAAAATATGATGAGAAAAATGTTGCTGCTGTTGTTGCTGTTGTTGTTGTAACAGCCATAGTTCTGGTAATATAGAATTAGGCAACCTAACCCACATGAAATTCCCTGAAGAGAAGGAGAAAGACTAAGGAGCAGAAAGCGACTTGAGAAGATAATAGCTGATTTTTAAGTGTTACAAAATCTGATTTATCCAGAATGTTAACCTGTTTACAACTGAAAACTGATCCAGATACCAAGTTTGCCGTTAGTGGAATTAACTGTTCTCATGAATAAGTTAAAATTTTATATCTACTTAAGTGAGTTAAGAAATCATTTTAAAGTAACACTGTAAATGGAAACCTACCTTGCCGAGTAGAATTGTGCTGTGTGTGGCTGTACTTTAGTGTCAGCTGTTCTGACCCACCAGGCCCACATTGTCACACCAGCCTGGACAGTGTCCAGATGTCTTCCCAGGCCTTCATCCTGCACATAGTGTGACCGTGCATGAATAAGATCCGCTCTTGGCCGCCTCTGCCTCCTATCCAGGCCCTTTCTATGATAATCATCTTTTAATGCTTAAGTCTCAAACCACGTTGGCGCAAACCTTCTAACTCGGGGCTCCTAGGATGGTGTCTCCCTTTCCTGGGTGCTCCTGCCCCAAATATCCCCTGGCTGACTTTTTTCTTCTTCCAGTCTTTATTGAAATATTATTTTCTCTGTGAGGCCTGAGAGTAAAAGAAACAAACAACAACACAAAATACCCAAATCTTGTATATCCCCACCCCCGTGTGTGTGTGTGTGTGTGTGTGTGTGTGCGTGTCTCTGTGTGTGTGTGTGTGTGTGTGTGTGTGTGTGTGTGTGTGTATTAACTAGTTTGCTAAATGACCTGTGTAGGAGAAGCGTCTTACTTCTGGGGGTTAAAAGTTAGCGGTCAGGTGTTGATAAGTTTGGTTTCTCCTGAGGCTTTTTAGCCCTGTGTTCTTGAGCAACCCCAAGAGCTGAGTCCAGACTTCCCCTTGGAAAGGATGTGAACTGGGGTCCACCCTACGGGCCCTCATTTTAATCATTTCTTTAAGTCTCACCTCCAGAGTCGAGACAGATGGCACAGGAGTTAAGAACACTTGGAGCTCTTACAGAGAACCAAAGTTTTGCTCACACCCATATCAGCATCCACATCAGGCAGCTCACACCTTCCTGTAACTCCTGCTTCAAGAGGCTGGGCACTCTTTTCTGGTCTCCATACACCTACCAACAGACACATGATCATAATTAAAAATAAAAGCAAATCTCCAGATAGACATAAGTTAAAAGATCTCTGGTTGTAAGGACTTCAAAAGAAGAATTTTTGTAGCGGGAACATAATTTTGTCCATACTGCTATCCATAGGTTATTTTTGTCTGTAGTTCTAATTTCAGATATGTTTTAATCGGCAATTTATTTGTTTTCTCATGTGGTTACAGACTGTAACCAGAGTTGTTCTCGATGTATCTTTAGAAGCTCAGATGAGCTTAAGCAACAACAACAACAGCAACAAAAAGAAGACTTAGCACCCTTACTGAGGGCTAACACATGGCAATCTTAATCCCCAGAGGCTCACAAATATCTCTCTTGGCCTTCTTTGATCTTTTTCATGAACGAAGAAAACCCTGTAAGTATTTCAGTAAAGGAGACATTTTAAAAATTATGTTCAATTTTCTTAACTGGAAGAATCATAGCAGTAAAAAAAAAGTAGCTTTTCACCAAGGAGTCTTTGAGACCGTGTTGTGCTTGTTTCCCGAGCAACCGAGAGCTTTTCATGGTTGATTAGAATGAGGACTTACCCATGTTACTCTGGAGCATCCATCCAAATTGCCAAGGACCCTCTTACTTTGGAAAACTGCTCAGAGCCATCATCCCAGAGAGTATTGCCTATTCAGTCACAAGTTAACCTGTAACACCTCTTTGTTTTTCTTCAGGTAGTCAGGCTCAGAATGGACTGTGAGCTTTCAGGAAGGAAAAAGATGGAAGCCAACAACTCTGCTACCAACTGAATGCACTGTTGCTCTGTGGGTTGCACAAAGTCAGGCAAATTATATCCCCTTGTTATATAATATCTCAAGAGCCTGCTTACCTGCTGCTTTAATCTAGGTTATTCTTGAATGTCGCTACTGAAACAAAAAATAGATACATTCTACTTGGGAATGTAATCCCAGGGTACAGAAAAGAAAAATAGGGGTTGAATCTGAACCCATGGGGGGAAATCAGGACAGCATCGCTAAGCGCTCACTGTTGCCAATGCTTTGTAAGGCAAAGGCACCCCATGATTCTTAATAAATTTTGTCTTAAAGATGTGTTTCTGAGAGAGAGACAGAGACAGAGACAGACAGACAGAGACATAAGCGAAGCCTCAGATTGGGAGGGTGGATGCATGGAATGCTCAGATTGGGAGGGTGGATGCATGGAATGCTTTTTGAAGTACTGCTAAAGAGCAACGTCAAGTCTTCCAGAACTATGACCCAAATCCAAAGTTGAAAAGATGTGAGCAGTGTATAAGCCACCTGTCAAAGCCTGCATAGTACATTTTTTAGGCCCGAATAAATCAATTCCCACTTTTTTTTATAATCATACTTATGTAGACAGGGTTGCCAGGAGGAAGATTAAATATATTAGAACTGGTATGTTTATAATAGTTTTAATCTCTCTCGAGTAGTGTTTGTTCCTAAGAGAACATGACAGTGCAATTTGGAAAATTAAAAAATGATTCTTGCCTGATGGTGGTGGTACACACCTTCAGCCCCAGCACTTGGGAGACAGAGACTCTGAGTTTGAGGCCAGCCTTGTCTACAGGGTAAGTTCCAGGACAGCCAGAACTATACCTGAAACCAGCCAGGCAACTCTGTCTTGAAAGATTAAAAAAGATGAAGAAGAGAAAGAATGATCCTACTTGAAATGTTTGAGCACTAGGGAGAAGTGTCAGTTATCCTTTCTCGTGCCGTTTCATGATCAGTCATGAATTGTTTTGGGAGAAAAGCTGAAGAAAGAAAACTATTTCTTGTTTCTCTGAGAGCTTTATAAATTATTGTCATAGGCTTTTCTTAAGATACTGGCTTCTAGTCTCATGAGACACTAGTGACAGAAAATTTATGACCAATGAAGAGAAACAAGTAGAAACACAAAAAGGTATAGTTCCCATCATATAAAGGGTGGGCATTAACATTTGTCAGAATACGGGGAGTCATTCAACTCGGTATGTGTTGAGTCCTACTGAATACATGATACTGTCAATGTAAAACAATACAACCAGACACTTACAGATGTGTGGCTTTGTAAGGTGGACCCAAGAAGAGTTACACAGTTATGTCATAAACTGGATCACAAACCAAGTCAACAAATTTCAAAAGACTGAAGCCATATTTAATATGAATGAAACTGAAAATTGAGTATATAAAGATGTCAGAGGGTTCCAAGTGCTTACAAACTAAGAAGCAAAGTCATAAGTGGGTCAGTGTAACTGCATTAGAAATTGGAATATATTTTGAAATGAATTCTGATTTTAAAATACCATGAGATGGTGTGAAATTGAAAGTTTATGGGACCTGGATATAGTGATGATGCATGTTTGTAATCACAGTATGTGGGAGGTGGAGGCAAAAACTCAAGGTCATCTTTGGGTACAAATAAAATTCAAGAAAGCTGGTCTGGGTTACATGAGACCCTGCCTCAAAAAAACAAAACAAAACAAAACAAACAAACAAAAAAAACCTCTCAATGGAAATTCGTATCTCTCAACCTATCATAAGTATTTATGTAGAAATACTGTGAAGGGATTGTTAATGTTTTTTAAAAGCCATGGAAGAGGCTTAGAATCTGGTGGCCTCTACAAAGGCCAAAAGAGGGTGTTGGGTTTTTGGGTTTTTTTGTTGTTTTTTTTGAGACAGGGTTTCTCTGTGTAGCCATGGCTGTCGTGGACTCGCTTTGTAGACCAGGTTGGCCTTGAACTCACAGTGATCTGCCTGCCTCTGCCTCCTGAGTGCTGCTGGGATTAAAGGTGTGCACCACCACTCTCAGCTAAAAGAGGGTGTTGTAACCCCAGTAACTGGGTTAAGGTTATGAACTACCCTGTAAGGCTCCTATAAATAAAACCCCATTCTCTTCAGGGGCAGCAAGAACCCTTACCTCGGAGCCATCTCTTTAGCCTGTGGTTTTTCTTTCTTTCTTTTTAATATATTTTATTAATTTATTCATATTACGTCTCAATTGTTAGCCCATCCCTTGTATCCTCCCACTCCTCCCTCCCTCCCATTTTCCTCTTACTCCCCTCCACTATGACTGTGACTAACGGGGACATCCTTCCCCTGTATATGCTCATAGGGTATCAAGTCTCTTCTTGGTAGCCTGCTATCCTTCCTCTGAGTGCCACCAGGCCTCCCCATCCAGGGGATGTGGTCAAATATGGGGCACCAGAGTTCGGTAGCCTTCTGGGTGTCTGAAGAGAACAATTTGCTGAGCAGAGAGAAAGACTTAAGTTAGAATGGCTGGCTTGAATTTTCATGACAAAGTACCAGTTATGAGGGAAGATATGCAGATTGAAACTTCCAGAATTCTACAAAGAAATCACTGTGTACCTTTTGTTCAACACTCAGCTCCCAATTCTCAAAGCTGGCATGAGATGGGGACCATTCCACTTCCATCCAGCCACAGCTGACAGTCCACACTGAGAACAGAATCCTTGAGAGGTTATGCATAACGCCAGTGGGGCTTAACTGGCCAGATTGAAACTACCCGCCCCCCGCCCCCAAAGCAGAACTTTAGAACAGGCTTGAATAGAATCCTACTGATCCAATATAAATTCCTTCCAGAACAAAATACAAGTTTGTTAGTCCAGCCCTCCCAACAAGCACTTACAAAGACTTGAATATATTTACAGGAGTCTCATTTGGAAAAATGCCTGTGAGAGTTGAAAGTGAGAGGAAGCCAGAAGAGGGAGAATGTTTAGACCATATCCTACTTTGCCCTATGCGTGTATGACTGGGTATGCCTGCCGACTGGACTAGGCCTGGTTAAGCATAGTTCCTAATCAATAGAGGATTTGAGTAAAGCCAAAATGTAGAAGAGAGGTCGAATTCTTCCTCTACCTGACTGCTCAAGACATCCGTCTTCAGACCTTGGGCTGGGTCTGACACCATCAGTACTCCTCGGTCTCAGACCTTCAGGTAGCAGATCACAGGACTTTGCCTCTATAATGGTATAAGGCAATTCTTTATAATGGATATCTGAGTGGATAGATGGATGGATCCTGTTAGTCCCGTGTCTATGGGAGACCCCAGTACAGAAAGATGATTTGCTACAACACAATTTCAATTAAGTCTAAGAATGGCTTATACGCCAAAGTTTCCCAGTGGAGACATCCCCTATTTCACAGTAAGCCTACAGTAATATACCTGCTTTACTTTTTACCATTCTCATGCAATGAGCCTGTGGGAACTGCACCCTTAGCAGGAAAATAACAGGCTTCCCTTGAGCAGTGAGGACCTCTTAAACTTCCTTCAAATAAAAGGTCCAGGTGGTGGAGTGTCACCCCCAGCTCAGTGTACCCCTTGTTCTCCCCGTCTACTACTTGGTGACTGATAACTTGACCTGACTTCTAGAAAGATGTCTAGGTTCTAAAATCAACACGGAGCCTAGGCTAACTAATCGAATATTCTCCTTTCCCCATGAATAATCACCGTAATAGTGACTATAATAGTAACCCTAATAATTGGCCAGAAGTTTATTTGGGGGAAGAGTCATCACAATATGCACATGTCATTATATAACAGGGTCTTTATTTGTTAAGGCTGAGCCACTTTCCCTGTCTCTGTATTCCTTACAGCTTTCTTCATGTCTGGAAACCGGAGCAAGAGATTGTAAAGATTCATCGGGGACAGTACCATTAGCATCCTGCTTTTCCATTCTTGCTGTAATTAGTGATAGAAGTTCAGCCACATCCTTGCTACTTGCTCATCTGTTTTGCCTATAGGGGTGTTGCCTTCAATTAATCATCTCCCTAACACCCTATGAGTCAAGCCCACTTAACTACCCCTCCAATTTCACTAGTTGTTACAGTAATTATGGCCTCTTGGCTTTTGGTAGCTAAGCACCAGTCCTGCAGGGCTTTTATTACTTCAGGGTCCATTACCCTGAGTGATATTAACAAGCCCAGCTCTGTGACCACCTCATCTTCAGCCCCATCAAAATACAGGCACCACCCCTTATCTCAGGGATACTGGTACCCTCTCAAAGGAGTGCTCTTGGTGGCTTCTGTGAATTGTGTGTCCTCTGGTTCTTGCCTTGGAACAAGCCACATGGGTTTTCTGCCATCACAATAAATCCATACCAGCATGATCAGTTCCCTCAGACTTTATATCTTCCCTGTTTGCCAGAGAAATGTAAGCATCACTATTTTGCTCATAAAGGACCCTTTCTCTTTTCAGACTTTTAAGAGCAATCTATCAGGGAATGTGTTTCATTCCCTGGTGTTCCTTCTACGATAACAGTCCATTTGTGCATCTATAACAAAATATCCAAGGCAGACTAATTTACAAAGAACATAAATTTATTTCTCACCGATCTTGAGGATGGAAATACAAAATTAAAATGTCAACAAGCTTGGTGTCTAGTGAGGGCCTGGTGTGTGCTTCTTTCTGAGTTATGTACCCCAGAGGGAATGTACACCGTTTCATCATGGTAGAATGGAAGGCTAGGAGAGATCTACACAGCGCTCCTGTAAACCTTCTTAGAGGTCATGAGTCCCATTACTTTCATCAGTTAACCTCTAAAAGGTACCGCCTGTTAATATGCTCACACGAGCAATTAAGTTTTACCACACAAGTTTCAGGGGGCAGTCAGACCACACCAGATTATAAACACTTTGTACCAGTGAAATACTCCTAAAGAAACAAATTCTTACATTTCTACCCTTATATTCTAGCCCCCTCAGAAAACCACTGAAAAGCTTTACTCCCAGGAATCTCCTCCCCCAGCTCTTACAGGTGTTTCCTCCAGCTTCTTTGGGATATAGTATTTTTCCTCCCTTGTCAGACCCAGCATATCTTGACTCACTTTGTGCAAAACCTTTAACTAGTCATCTTCCTAGCAATTAGGAAAGAAGACAGGCAGTCTTTGAGTGCACGCCTACATTTACCTCTCTAGAATTGCCCTTTAGTTCTCAATGTAGTGTTCCACAAAGTACAATTTGGGCCACTTCAACCTCATTGTTAAACGCTTCTAAATCCCTTAACAGGAAAGTAGTACCAAGCTTGCAGGATTTGTCAATTGCATAGTAAAATACAAATGCTTTCGACTTAAACAGAAAACAAATACTTGCTACTCTTTGTAGATGATAAACAGAACTTTGGAACCAAAACCTAACAAAACATAAAAATAAAAAATAAAATAAAATAAAGGAAATTACAGACCCAACCTCAAAGATAAGATCCCTGATTCAACCTGAAAAACTCACAGAATCAAGGCACTTTGTTCATTATACATTTGTCAATCTGTTATTTTTAAATTCATAATCAATTGTGCACAAGCAAAGCAAACAGAAGTCTTGAACGGTTTCTGGATTCCAGGGCCCTTCATTCTTGCCTTGGATGAGTCATTTAACTACACTGTAAAAACAAGAATCTCATCATCTTTCAGGACATGCAGCCTGTTAGGCTACGTCTCTCCATATACTTGGATAATTGTAACATTTATACAACATTTTATGGGCAATATCCTTCATAACTTTATAGTTTCAGACTATATCATAACCCTAAAATGAATAGCCTGTGGAAATGTAATAAACGTCACCTCCCAGGAATTACCACTATTAGGTGAAGTCTGTTGCCACAGTGTAAACAAGGAACCTCACCTCCATTCCTCATCTTTCTTTCCTAGAAACAATCCCCAAGATTCCTCCACAGAGAAAGTAATGGGAGGCAGCTGCCTAAGTTTCTGTTCGGTAGCCAGTAAGTCTCACAAATGTCAGTGGTCAGATACTAACCAAAAGATCATCAAATGAAAGCTGCAACATACCAAAAGACCAATATATCATGAGATGGTTTAACTTTTGAAAATTAATTAATGCAGTTCATCATATAATGGAATGAGACAAACCATATGTCAGTAGCTATAGAGAAAGCTAACAAATCAACATGCCTTAATAATGTAAGCAAAACTAGTCACAGAAGGAAAATTGATAGTTACCTATTAAGAAAACCTACAGTTAGCAGGCTACTTAGTAATAAAACATGCATCTTACCCACAATTGTGCTCTGTCCTTGTCATGCAGATCAGGCATACCACGCATGACTGTGTATGTAAAAACCAGGAATGGGCTATGAGAATGACTGAACTTAATGTCAAAATATCAGAAACTATATCCTTACATTTAATCAACTGAACAAATTAAAATGTTTAAGATGAATTAAGAATAAACAACAAGTTTCAGATACATAAGAACACACCAGTTGTGTGAGATTTACAATTTTCTACCCTGGAAACCGAAAAGCATTACTAAGAAATTAAAAACTTAAATAAGTGGGGGTATAAACTGTCGAGGCATGGAAGACTTGATGTTTTAAAGATCAATATTTTGAATGTACTCAATATTTATTGTCTGTGTAATCTCCACCAAGCTCCCAGGAGATCTGTTTATTTTGATGAAATTGATAAACTGAGTGAAATGTGTTTAGAAATTGACTGTATTCATGACAGCCAAAATAGTTATGGAGAATATCTTCTGGGCCATCAATAACCAAACAAGCTACAGAACTTGGGCTACTTCAGTGTTTATATAATAATGACTGCTAAGCTAATGGAATAAATACAGAAATGAAGCAATGGGTAATTTTTCCTCTGAAGGCAAATGCTTTGTTTCACACAGCACACAGTACCTGCCCAAATTTATTTCTACCCTTAAACCAGACTGTAAGTTTAGTGTTTAGGGGGAAAGAAACCATAGAAGACCCATCCAAGGAAATATTCAAATGAAATCTTAGTGACATTTGCTTTTCCCAAGGACCAAAGTCATGCTTTCAAAGTTAAGCCTGGAACAGTACCCAGCCCTCTGTGTTAGACTCTACATCCTCAAAACTCACCCAAAGCAAGGAATTGGGGAAAAAAAATCTCATTCGTGATGGTGCACAGAGTTGGTCTACATACAATATTATTGAAATAGCAGGTGCCTAAGGGATCCCACACTGCCATACAGTCATGGTGTCAGGAGCCGAGAAAATAGCCTTTTGGTGCAGAAAAGGGTATTAGGAAAATAGTCCCAGCAGCTCACAGCCCAGAAGAACTCTGCAGAAATAGTGTGAACTCTGAAAAAGCTTTGGATTTCATTGGCTACTAACATGAGGATTCACATCCATGATTTACCAAAAGGGCAGTATTCATCTCTATTGATGACAGTCACAAACAGGCATCAATCAAGAGTCAACAGCTAAGATACCACCTAACCATCCTAGAGCTTGGATGAGACCCTGAGTGGAAGGGGAGTGCTGTGGACCTCATACGCCCCCATGAAAGCCATATGTTGAAATGTTTTGTGTATTTCCATGAAAGTCATATGTTGAAATCATACTCCCCAAAGGTGATACGGTGAGCAGACTGGGACTTCAGGAAGTGGACAGAATGTATTCCCCTATAAAAGATGCTCAAGAGAGCTCATTCACCATTCTGGCACGTGACAACAGACAGCTGCCATGAGCAGTTAAGTGTGTTCTCGCCGCAGACGCTGCCAGCACGTTGATCTTGAATTTTCTAGCCTCTAGCCTATGAGACATTTTTGTTATTTATAATCTACCCAATACATAGTGGGTATTCCGTTACACTAACTTCAACAAACTGAGAGAAAAATGTTACATTAACTTATTTTAAAATGCTATGCCTGTATAAAATAAAGGATTTGAGGGGTGCAGGGCGTGTGTGTGTGTGTGTGTGTGTGTGTGTGTGTGTGCGTGCGCGTGTGCGCGCACACGCACATTTGTGTGTATAGAGCCAGGTTTCCATACACCTGAGCAAGCCGTCTGTGTGTAGTTGTCTTTGTGTTTAGTTTTTGCTTTGTGTGTGTGTGTGTGTGTGTGTGTGTGTGTGTGTGTGTGTGTTTTACACATTCTGCAAGGTCCTATACTGTTAAAGAGATACTTACTGAATTGTGTTCTGTGTACCCTAGTTCATAAGAGATGAACTGATGCGAGAAGATGAGCAAAGTTGAAAGGTTTCTTTGGTGCCAGACTCTCAGAGTCATTCTTGTGCAGGTATTTGGGGCACCTTTCCAAAGGAAGCGATGGGGTGTGTGTGGAAGCACTACTGTGCTTGTGGCCCTGGTCTCTCTTCCCAGAAGGACTCACTTCCATTTGCTGTGTGAACTGTTAACAAGCAGCCTACAGTTGTCAGGTCACTTCTGCCATCGGGTCTCTTCTGGACTTGTCTCAGCAACACAGAAGCACGCGCCTTCACAGGACATCACAGCCCAGCGACTGATCATTGCACGGATGCACTCTCTGTGGTGCTGGTGGAAGCTGCTGGTGAGTCCGTGTGGCATCTCAGCTTGCTCTGTCTTCTCTGCAAATGCTCACCCAAAGCATTCTTCTTTTTTCTTTTAAAGATTTATTTATTTATTTATTATACAGTGTCTGTCTCCATGTACACCTGCAGGCCAGAAGAGGACATCAGATCACATTACAGATGGTTGTGAGCCACCATGTGGTTGCTGGGAATTGAACTCAGGACCTTTGGAAGAACAGACAGTGCTCCTAACCTCTGAGCCATCTTTCCAGCCCCAAAGCATTCTTCTTAATAAACAGCATGATTTCAACTGTGCTTGAGAGTCTCAAGAGCTGCAACCCACAGAACACAGAGGATGAGACCTGTCCTCCCACTCTCAGATTCTGTTTGCCCAGGAAAGAAAACACAGGGGCCTTAACAGGCACCGAGTCTAAATGACACATCTGGCTGCTGCTAAGTACAGATGTGAGAACTGAGAAAGTACACTCTGTTTTTGTCAAATACAAATATTTTATATTTAAATACAGCCGACTTTGGACATGTTAAGTAGGGAAAGCCAGGGAAGTACTATGAAAGCCTTTGAGAATCTGTTTTCAAGAAATAAAATCTGCATAACAGAAACCCCAGAAAACTAAAGAAAGAAAAAGAAAAAAAAGAAAAAAAAAAAAGAAGAAGAAGAAGAAAGAAAAGAAAAGAAAAAAAGAAAGAGAACCAACAACAAAACTGTAATAGCTAAAAAAGGAGAGTTGATCACAATAGACTTGTTAAAATGTTTTGTGTTCGGCAATACAGTAGCTGGTATCATTTCAAGACATGACTTTATTACCACTGCACCCAAAAATCCCTGGAATAAATATCTTATACTATCACATTTGTATTTCAATGGTGCCCTGAGAAGATACCTTGAAAAACTAACACCGAGATAATCAGTGACAATGAGCCATCAGGCTGCATGGTCAGCGTAGACTGCATGATCAGCGCAGAGCAGTTCCCAAGGAGGGAGAGATACATGGAGCCTCTACAAATTTGGCTTGGGGAGGCGTTCGCTTCAGCTCACTTGAATAAGCTACTGTCTATGGCTCACAAGGGTCCCGTTCTTAATGAGGTGGTGCATGGCAGCAACACACTGTGAGTCCAAATAGCAGATGGCAACGCTGTTGAGTAGGCTGGCAGGCTGATGTCTAGCCACCAACTGGCAGCAATCATTATTAAACTGATTCATGTGCCCAGGGAAAATCTTCATAAGAACCTTAGCAAATGTGAGCAGCAAGAGGCAAATGGTCTGTTCCTCATAGCCACTATGGATGCTACCTATATTTTTAAAATTACTATCCTCCAGGGCTGTCTACATGAAGAATGGCAGGATGTGTGAACTGGAGGCTCTGCTCCTTTTCTGTATACTCACATGCTTTTAAATGTGATGGCTGTAATTTCTGCTTGGTGAATAGCTTTGGCTTGAAGGAAATAGCTTCATAGCTCTCACCCTGTGGACACGTGGCAAATGTATTCAGTGACAGGCAAGCATTTTCAGGCTCTCCAAACAAAGGCTCTGTGTGAATGTTGGACAAATAGAATACTGAACAATATTTGTCTTAAATTATGAAGTGATGACTGGGGCCACCCTGGTCCAACCATCTGAGACAGATAACTTATCCTGAATAGGGAGATTAATACAACTAAGAATGTTGCAAAGCTATTCTCTTTTTTTTTTTAATTTTTTTTTATTAATTTATTCTTGTTACATCTCAATATTTATCCCATCCCTTGTATCCTCCCATTCCCCCCCCCCCATTTTCCCATTATTCCCCTCCCCTATGACTGTTCCTGAGGGGGATTATCTCCCCCTGTATATTCTCATAGGGTATCAAGTCTCTTCTTGGCTACCTGCTGTCCTTCCTCTGAGTGCCACCAGGTCTCCCCCTCCAGGGGACAAAAACTATTCTCTTTTAAGGACCTTTACATGAGAAAATCTTGGAAGCACTTGTTTTGAAAGATATATCTTTATAAATCAGAATAATAAACAAGTAGCATGCTTTTCTTTTCAAATTAATAGATTTGTGTTTGTAACCAGTAAAGCCAATTTATATATTTGTATATACATATTTTATTGAAAAACAAAATCCTGTTTCATTTACTTACAAAACACATTCTCTTTAATACTTAAAAATGCTACTTGTTTTTATGAATCTCCACTAAGTTATCTTTCTAAAATTAAGATAACAGACTATCAAGTTTACAGGTACAAGAAGAAAACACTACAAAGTTCAGATGTTTTATATGTTGTCATCATTGACTTCTAATATGATTTTATAAGGCATTTTTGTTCAAAGTAATTTTTTTGTCTTCTTTTCAATGTATTAAAGGCCAAGCAAGATGACTCAGTGGATAAGGGAGCCTGTTATCAAACCTGGTAACCTGAGTTCAGTCCTCGGTAGGAGAAAACCAACTCGCACAAGTTGACCTCCGATTTCTACACATGCACCACAGCATGTAACTTCCTCACACAAACCAAAAATAAATTTTTTAGTCTCTTAAGTGTTAAAAACCACTTACAATGTATTCTCTGTGACTTACAATCTGGCAATTTTGCCCAGGCTGAGAGATTATTTACACACTCTATAGAGTGTGCTCTCCTCATATGCTTGTGCCAAACTTGAGAGCGATTCTCTTTCAAAGACAAATTAGCCCTCCTGACAGTAAACTTCAAAGCAAAACTTGCTTCTGATCTCTCACCCTTCTCCCCAAACAAGAAATTAAATTCCAGACCTGATCACGTGCTTTAATATTTGAAAACAAAGATGTCACATCAACAAGTGATCTGTATCTTCCTTGAGTCCTGGTTACTCAAGAAATAAATTAAACCAGTGTCAAAAGGTAAGAGGCCCATGTCTTGCTTTGCATGAGAAAATAAGTGTATTATGTTAAAGGGCGTCTGAAAATGGTGGCAATTCCTAAAAACGGATCAACTTAAAATACTGCACAACCTATCATAACATCAATGGCTGCTTTTCAGTCATCACAAAATGCTAGTTATTATGCCAATAAGCTACAGTGGTGAATATTCAGTTATAAGTACTGAAGACAACCAGCAATGAGCAGGGTAGTTGCACACTTCCATGTGTTGTAATTTGGAAATTTGAAGGGAATAGGTATATTGCAGTAGTGTGGGTGCCAGGCAGCCCAGTTACCAAGAGGTGCTTGTTCTTTTTTAGATGAGGTGTACTTCAGGAAAAATTCTTCCTGGAAATGTCGGTTCTAAATAGTCACTTTCTGTCCTCTCATCCTTCACAAAAAAATGTTCTTTTCAAAGGCATCAATGATAGGCATCTTGCCAAGATCAAAGCCTTTCTTGCGGGCTCTCATTTATGCTCATTCTCGGAGGCATTAGATCAGCTTGGCACCGCCACCATCTTGAAATACTGCCTAGTACAGTTTCTAGGAGAGTGTGTATGTGTTTGTCGTCTTCTTCCTTCCTTCTCACAGTCTCACATTTAGATCCTCATCAAAGTCTTAGTGACTGACATCTGAATGCCCCTAGGGATTCTGGTACACTTAGGCTTTTGGCTGGACATGGATACTTAGTTTTGTATACTCGTGTGTGTGTGTGTGTGTGTGTGTGTGTGTGTGTGTGTGTGTGTGTGTGTGTGTGTGTGTGTCTTGTTGAAAATGTTAGAACATAGTGGGCACTTAATTATACGTGTTTAGTGAGATAGTAGGAGGAGGAAGAGGAGGAGGAGGAAGACTGATCATCTGGAGGTTAAGTAGTCCTAACATCCTATTGAAGGAGGTGTAAATATCATTATTCTTATCTCTTTAGGGTAAGAAATTGAGGTTTAGGTAAATCATTTGCACAATAACACACAGCCACTGAGTGTCATAGCAGGGATTTGTTGTTTTAATTGAATCCCTGGTTATTCTATTTTACCAGTAAAGACTCAGGAGCCAGATGTTGTGGTGAAAAGCCCACCAGCTCAGAAAGGCAGAGAAAGCACCCAGCTGAACTTCCTACTCAGCTCATGCCCCAATGGAGAAGGCCCAAAAGACTCACTAGCTCAGCTGACAGCCCAGAAGGAAAAGACAAAAACAAGCAAACAAAAAACAAAAACAAAACCCAAGGTCAAAGGCTTGCTTGTGCAATGCCCAAAAAAAGCCAAAATCCAAGGAGCTAAGAAGCTAAAATCCAAAGAGTAAAGCCCAAGAGCTAAAAATACTAAAGAGCCTCTTCTACCTCTACAGGCTGTCTTAAATACCCCTCAACTCAAAGTCCCTCCTACTCTTTAATTGCTGTCAGCTGGTTTTCTGCTCCACCTCTTGACCTGGGATTAACTGTATTAAATCCTGTGTACAGATAGCTCTTGGATTAAAGATGTGTGTTAGGGCTCAATCCTGCCGAACAAAAGACTCATTTTTACAGTTCACAATCTCAGGGATCACATTGGAAATCAAATATCCTGTATATCTTGTATTCCTTACGTCTTCCCTGTAGGCTGGCTTCTGACTTAATGCTATACTTTCACAGCTGTGGTTGTAGAACTGCAAAATGCTATTTTTGATACATTTAAAAAGAAAAAGTGATAACATCTGAAAAACAGAAATGAAAATATCTGCCCTCCACAGTCATTAATTTAGATTAAAATAATAATGGATATGAAAAATAAAAATTACTACCATGAACAATTTCCATTCGTTCATTGTTATTACCAGAACATACTAAAAGAAATGAAATGGAGGAGCAGGAAAAATCTTACAGACTGTATATAGGAAGAGAAGGAGACTGTCAAGAAAGATCTAAACACGCATCTCTAACTTACCTGCTAATTCGGGAAATAGAAGGAAAGAGTAGCAACATTTAATCTAAACAGTAGTGAACACCAACTTTATAATTATAGAAGTAAAGTTCGTTAGCTTTATCACATTTTCTTTTGAAAAGAGACACAGAATGACAAAGTCTGAGAATGTTATGAAATAGGTGATTTTACCATTAATTCATCTTGTACCTGTGTGGTTTACCTCTCATTGAACTCAGAGACATTACAATTAGCACATCCCAGGGATGACTGGAGATAGAGTAGGCAGGGCAAAGTGGGTTAATGGGGAAGCATGAAGCAGGCAGTGCCAGAGCCTCTTATCCCTCACTCAGAATATGCTTTACTTTACGCTGAAATCAATCAGCTCCCTTAGGAACACTCAAGTTCAGTTTCACTGTGAGATTCCAGGTTTAACACACTTTCTCTCTCTTATAAGTTCACTTTTTACAGACCATGTTGATCAGGGTCAACTTTAATTCTGAGACACGAAAGTTTTTACTATGGGCACTATTTTGTTTGTTTGCTCTAATTTATTTACTCATTTTACATTCTGACTGTAGCCCCCTCCCTCTTCTCCTCCGGGCCCACCCCCCTCCCCTATTCCTCAGAAAAGGGGAGCCCCTCTCTTGTCAACCCACCCTAGCTCATCAAGTCGCATCAGGACTGAGCATGTCCTTTTCTCCAGTGGCCTAGCAAGGCAGCCCACCTAGGGGGAAGTGATCATAAAGCAAGCAATAGAGTCCATGTCAGGGACAGCCCCCTGCTGTCACAACCAAAAATATGGACACTGTTTTGCTTTTACAGCAATGAAATCATCACATCCCTCAGGAGGGCAAGGAGAGGGGGGTTCTTGGTGGGGTTGGGGTCCATTGTGACGATTGCGTCATACAAGACATAGAGTGATAAATATTTTTTTTAATCTGAAGAACTTACACAGCCTTTACAGATAGCTTTGGAGCCCATCAAGGCAGTGTCTCAGTCTCGGTCCAGTTTCTAATTAATGAAAGATACAGCTCATTATGCTCGATTTTAAAAATTACGTGTATGTGGGTTTTGCCTGCCTATAAGTCTATGTATGCTGTGCATGCCTGGTGCCCAGGAAAACCATGAGAGGGGTCACATTCTCCTGAAACTGGAGTTCCAGATGGCTGTGAGCCACTATGGAGGTACTGGGACTGGAACTTGGCTTCTCTGAAAGAGCAGTCAGTAAGTAGCCTTTTTTTTTTTTTTTTTTTTTATTGTGTTAATGATTTTTTTTAATTTTTTATTAATTTATTCTTGTTACATCTCAATGGTTATCCCATCCCTTGTATCCTCCCATTCTTCCCTCCCTTCCATTTCCCCCTTATTCCCCTCTCCTATGACTGTTCCTGAGGGGGATTTCCTCCCCTTGTAATGAGTGAGTTAACCCAGAAGCAGAAAGACTCACATGGTATATACTCACTTATATCTGCATACTAGCCCAAGGGGCATGTCCCATGAAGGCCTTCACTTACCAGGAAACTGGGACAGAGGGGAGGACATCCTATTGGGACTCTAGATGAGACAAGCATGGGAGAATAGCAAAGTAGAAGGATCCAGAGGGTCCTAGAAACCTACAAATAGAACATTATGATAGGTGGATTTGGGCCCAGGGGTCCTGCGCAAACTATGACACCAGCCAGTAAGTAGCCTTAAATGCTGAACTGTCTCTCCACTCTCAACCACCATCAGTTTTAAAAACAGATATGGGCTTTGCAATATAGCTTTGATTACCTGAGGGTACTTAAAGATGCTCGATAGTTTGACACACTTTCAACTGCCAAAGTTGTTCATCACTGTGATGGTGATACCAAAATCAGGTGTAAATTTATTGCTGCTAATTTTTGAGAGAGTCATGAGTGTTTGAAGAGAACCTATTCTATAGATTTTTAAATCTTCCCTCCGATCTCTTTCCCTTGGTATGCTTTAGTACTGCTGTAGCATAGTACCTGGGACTGGAAAAAGTATAATGAACAGGAAAGCATTTCTCACAGCCTGAAAGCTGCCGAGACCAGAGTCACAGTGCAAGAGTCTGGGGAGAGCCTTCCTGTTACATCAGTACATTGCAAGAGACATCTCTGTAAGAGAATGCAAGAGAAAGCGGAACTTGGTACCAACTCAATCCTTTAGGGTAGAGGCCTCTCATGGCACAATCACCTTTTAAATGTTTCTCCGTTCAGTATTATAATGGCAATTGAAAATTTAACGTGAGCCTTTAAGGGACAACCCTCCAAACCACGGCACACGCTCATTGCTCTTTTTACAACTTTATTAGTTAATGAATCCAAGGAACAGTTAGTTACTAAGTGTAGACTGTGAGTCTAGAACCCAGGTACTACAGTTTGGATATTGAATGCCCCTTTGCAATCCATACACATGTATTGATGGCTGAGTCTTCAGCCCGAGGTGCTACTTGAAAGCTATAAAACCTATGGGAGGTAGGACCTCATAGAAGCAAATTAGGACCCTGCAGGTGTGTTCCTTTGAAGGTGTCCTCTTCACACTGGCTATTGATGTGACGAAGCACCACAACCAGAAGCAACTCAGGGAGAACATATCCATTGAAGGAAGCCAAGGCAGAAACTCACACAGGGCGGGAACCTGGAGGCAGGTGCTGATGCAGAGGCCACGGAGGGCTGCTGCTTACTGGCTTATTCAGCCAGCTTTCTTACAGAACCAGGAATAGTAACCCAGGGGATGCCCCACCCACAAACGCTGGGCCCTCCCCCATCAATCACTAATTAAGAAAATGCCCTACAGGCCTGCCTATAGCCCGCTTTTATGGAGGCATTTTTCTCAATTGAGGTTTCCTTCTCTCCAAAATTAGCTAGAGTTATCTAAAAAGAGGGAACCTCAGCTTAGAAAATGCCTCCATCAAACTACCGTGCAGGCAAGTCTGTGGGGGGCATGTTCGCAACTAATGATTGATATGGAAGGGCCCAGCCCTCTGTGCGCAGTGTAATCCCTGGGCATTGGTCCCGAGAGGTATAAAAGTGTAGTTGAATGTGGTCCTAGAGAGCGAGTCAGTAGCAGCTGTCCTCACTCCTCCAAGGTTCTGCTTCAGTTCCTGCCTCCAGGTCTCTGCCTTGACTTCCTACCCTGACTTCTCTTTATGATAGACCATGACATGGAACTGTAAAGCCATATAAATCCTTTCCTCCCCAAGCTGCTTTTGGTCATGGTGGTTTTTTTGTTTGTTTATTTGTTTGTTTTAAATCACATCAATAGAAAGCAAACTAAGACATCAACGTTTGCCTTTTCAGGGCTATAAACATTTTGATTTTAAAACTGTACATGACAATAATGTCAAGTTCGCCATCCTGACAGACTTCTATACCAATCAAAAATGCACGTTGGTAGTCTCCTATGTTGCCGGCTCTTTTCCAGGGTTATCCTGCATGGCTGCAGCAATACTGTCTGTGTCTTCCTCAAGGATATGCCGTTTGCTCTTCCCTCATGCTTCGGGTTAGTTAGCAAGTACTGAAATCCCACTCAGAATTGCAACCGAGAAGACATCCTCTTCTAACATTTGGTCAGCCCCACTTCTGCGTGAGGATGCTCTCTAGAAGAGACTGCTATTATCTCTGTGACAAACAGCTCTATGTGTGTGTTTTCATTATAAAAATATCCACCAAGAGCAAGACATTACTCAAGGAGACATGAAAGGCCGCAGAACAAGTAAACAGTGAAAGGGCAGCAAGACGAGACAGATGTTTCCTTACTAAAAACACGGGGATGCATTTCACCGTCTGTTTGCAGTAGGGAGGTTAGCCAATGAGATAACTAAGGTTAAAACAGACACTTGCCAGACACAGTCACATATAACTCCGGTTAGATATATGGAGATAAACAGATACTGCGTTCATCATATTCACCCTCCCCCAGTGCTTATTGTCCCACCCCAACGCCTCTCTGTTATTCATTCATTTATTAAAGTCAGAGATATGGGCAACTGCTTGGGCTTTCCCTCAATCTCCTATATGAAAATTTTGTTTTGGATCTGTCGCTCTAGCTAAATTTCTGTAGG
Organism: Acomys russatus; assembly: GCF_903995435.1. NCBI lineage: Eukaryota > Metazoa > Chordata > Mammalia > Rodentia > Muridae > Acomys > Acomys russatus. The sequence goes on along the minus strand of NC_067144.1, from coordinate 33,438,966 downwards.
TTTTCTATAATATCATTAACTGTTTTCCCTTGTTCTGGTACAAAGCAAAGGACAGGTTCCTTCTCACGGCCAGTTCATCAGAGCACTGACGGTTTGTCCTCTGGCCTTCTCTCCTTACACTCTCCTTACACTTTTGCATGACTCACTCACGTTGGTTAGAGTGATCTCGCTGTGGTGAACTCTGAGCTTAAGGGAGCACACAGAACACCAGGACAGCTGAATAGGAGGACGTAATGTCTCTGATGCCCATATAGCCGTTCCTAAAGGAGTTCTTGCTCTGCCCAGTTTCTGTAGCTTATCTGTCTCTACCACTAGACTTAAAAACATTGTGGAAGTTACAGGCATTAACATTAGCACAGTAGACTCAAAACCGTCTACCGCACACAGAAACACACACAGTTACTGTCAGTGGTAGCATTGCTAAGCTCCTCAGATGACTCAAAACTTTATCACACAAATAACTCTGGTCTAGAAAGATTACATTATAAATCATAGTCCTGTTTGTCCCTGGAATTTCTTTAAAAACTTCCAATTCTCTCATAGAAAAGATTAGCCAATAGCTTACTCCCTAAGCTTCTGATAAATGCATATTAAATAATTATATTTAAACATAATATGAATGTAAAATAGTAAATAGAATTTCTCTACGAATCTCCCAGTTCTTCTACAGAAAATACTACCCAACAGCTTATTCTCTAGGCTCCTTATAAATGTTATTAAATAAATATGTTCGAATATATGATTAAAAAAGCAAGTAGAGATTTGTAATGTAGAGAATGCTCTGCTTAGCATTTTGTACAGCTTATCCCACTACTCGAAGTACAGGAAATACATTGCGAAGACAACTCAAGAGACAGGAGAGGCTTCATTTTTCTAAGCCCTGTAAACAAATATTTTTCCAGGAAAACTTTACTCAAAATAAAAGCATGCTCACACATACATTTAAAAATTCCTATGCTTGAGTCTGTGTAATTGCTAATGACATCAGGTTGTTTTTATGGTGATTTCTTGATATGCTGGAATGTTTAAAACAAAATTTAAAAACCCACAATATACTATTTTGATTAAGATATAATATGCTACTGTCACAACATAAAATCATAGTCAAACATAATGGCACGTGGCCTGGAAGGCCAGCACTTGGCAGGCAGAAGTGAGAAAGTTGTAAGCCAGGGCTGTGAAGAGAAGCCCTGACTCAAACCAAACAAGTAAACAAAACAGAACAAGAAGTGACAAGATTAGACTTCATGGAGGGAATAAAAAAGGATTGGGGCTGACGAAATGTCTCAGCAGCTCAGAGAGCGAGTGCTACTCTTACAGTACCTGAGTTTGGCTCCAAGAAACCAAGGCAGCTCACAGCTGCCTGTAACCCCAGCTCCGGGGTCTCAGGAACCTTTTCTGTTCTCAGCGGGCAACTGCATGCATGTGCACATACCCCCACACAAATACACATGGATATACATGTGTGTGTGTGTGTGTGTGAAAGTTTCAATTGATTTTTTAACTAAATAAAAATAAGTCTTACGAAAACAATAACAAGAAATGCTAGAAACAGATACCGGGATAAGGAAATTCTTATTCACTGACTGAAAATTTGATTAGAAAAGAAAGTATTATAGAAGCCTACACTGAAAAACACAATAAGTGCCTATAAAACATAATCTGTTCATGCCAGGTGAAATACGTGTTGTGTATAGACTTCCCTCAGGGAATGGGGAAACGCTCACATTCTCAGGCATTTCTGTAGGTTTGTTTTCAAAATGGCCCGAGGAGTGTCACATCTAACACGTAGGTGACTACATCAGGCCATAGGGTGTATGTGTAAAACTGAAGAAAAGATTACCACAACATTTCAAGGTCTTAATTTCTGATTTTAGAATTGGTGAATGGCTCATGTTTGTAAACTAGAAAGAGTGCCTGGCAGGCTGACCAGAAGAGGTTAGTTTTTACAGACAGGAAGCCTAGAAAAGCAGAAACAAAGAGCAAAAATGACATTTGTAATCTCAAAGCTGGAGATGGTGTGACAGAGCTAGAGAGAAACCAGTGAGTAGCTGGCGACGTACTCCAGGGCTCGTATGCATCGCGCATGCTGTGAACGTCACTGTACACATTAAAACTGGCCTGTTCAGGAAGTATGTCTCCCCCGAAACTCCCTCGCGATGTAGCAGAAGCTGGAGCTGGGTGAGATGGACCTTCAGAATGAATGGCCTCATTTGCTCCAGTGTGTGCCCAAAGCAACACCTTAGTTCACAGCAATGAACTCCTCTAATGCTTGTTTGGTCACAGCTTTCATTCCTGGTCTGTTTTCTCCTTTACCTGTATTAATTTACTCATGTTTGCCATTTTCTGTGAACATTTCTCTGACCTGTAGAAACAATGATGGCCCATTGCCTTCATCCTTGACATCCTCTAGGCACTTTGCTTTCAATGGAATGGAATGGTGCCCTGAAAATATAATTTATCTTTGATCCTCTTCTCACACTCTACCTTGGGTCCCTAAATCCGTATCTGATGCCGGGTATGTGGAAGAGAAATATGCAAGACTATTCAACAGAAAAGAGTACCAAACAGGGCTACACTTGTGGCAAACGACTCAGATGCTGACATAAAAAGGCACTCAGTAGCTAATGGCAGGAACAACATTAAAAATAATACCTAAGATTCATTGAAATACAAGTTTACTTCAATCTGTAAGTTCATAATTGTGCTGGAAATAATTACCAGAAAACACCAGGGAATGCAAGAAAATCATTTTATTATTGTAAAAACATGATTCTGCAAATACTCATGCATTTAAGGGAGCTGTATTAAAGATATACCAAATAGCAGATGACAGGAAATTTCTGTTTAAAAAAAAATGTTCTCCCATACTTCCACCCTCAGCTATGCATGATAAAGTAGCTGGTATTGATATAACCCTTCTACCGGAAAGAAAAAAAAAAGAAAGAAAGAAAGAAAGAAAAACTGTAAAGTATATAAATCAGCTGGTTGAAGTCACTGGCAAGAAACCAGTTCGGGCAGGACCGTCCCAGCTCTGGGAGAGAGAAGCGCATATGGTGCATTCTACCATCATGTTGTGGCTTTGCTGAGGGCGTTTTTCAAACTGCGATGAAAGGGGATATAGCAGCTCTGAAAGGGATGCTCTTACCGGACTGAGGAAAAGCTGGCCTCAGTACAGAACTGCCAAGACAGCTTGGAATTGAGCCTTGAAATCTCAGACAGGAGAGGAATTGAAAGAAGGATTCAAAAGCTACATTCAAATGCCTCTCAACTCAGAGCAGTGTCTCATGATGATGAAATGTAAGAGGAAACCAGCATAAATAGTGGCAGGTAGATAAATGGAGTCCAACTGTTGAGAGCTCATGTTGGTAACTAGTATGTCTTAATATGAGTTCAATAAGATATGGACATTTATATTGTAATTAAATGAAAATCATTATTTTTTACATGTATTGAGTTAGTTAAAGGCATGGTATGCAGATGTCAGAGAATAAAATCTTAGGCAAAGCAGAGCACACTGGTCATCCTTTGCACACAGGGTTTGCATCACAGCCAAGACACCCTGAGTTTAAGAATCACCAAACTTTTAAAGGAAAATGCTTTCAAAGCTGCCTATGTTGGGGTCTGGGAAAAGATCTTATCTTTACTCTGCTGGTCAGCAGACCCATCTCTCCTTTATCTGGTACCCAGATCCGGCTTTTATCTTCTGAGTCTGTTTACCATGTAAACACACTTGAAAAGATACTCCAGGGCAAAGCTGTAAACGTGTCTGTGAAGAAGATGTGCAGAAGTGTTTCCCACAGCACTTCAGTAAAGCTATAGTACAAAACCCAACGCAGAAATAAAATTATAGAGCAGTTGTCATGGGGTCATCTCAGTACGAATCTGTGTCCTGGCTTTGAAGATAGTGATTCCACACTCTTCCAGACTTCACCACCTTTCTCTAGTTAAAGAGGTCAATATAAAATGTTTGTTCATTATTCTTTAGTAGGAAATGTATGCTAAGGACACATAATTCAACTGGAAGAGGTGACCTGTCTTTCAAAAGTGAGTTGCTATTTTATCTCAGTAACAAAGATTTATTAATAAAGAAGATAGATTTTTCTGCTATCTAGATCATCAAGTATAAACCTACTAAATCATTTTCTTGTTTAAAAAAAAAGAAAGAAAGAAAGAAAGAAACTAGGGGTCAGGATCCATGAAGAATTCAAGAGAGAATTTTGAAATGGGAAGTGGGGGCAGGGGAGTCAGCAAACATACTGCATTCCTTGGGTAGATAAAGTGTATGCTAGAAGATTAAACTGATTTAGACTTTATGAAAATGGGACAGTTGATTTTTCTGGACTTCAATGCCTGCAGATTCAAGTGACTCATATTAACTTCAATAACCTATGTCTCTCTGGTTTTCCCAAGCCTGTTCTGACTGTTCACTGCTCTACACTGGGCACCCACCACAGGCTCTCTGGGTCCCTAGGCCTCCAACCCCACTTAGGACCTGAGGCCCACAGTGTACAAACCTACATCATATTACGTTACAACATTAGATTTCTACTGACACACACACAGCAAAGGACCGTGCGTGGAATGCCTCACAAATAAGTCATCCTTTACTTCTGTAGGTCAAGGTTGTAAGTCAGATGAGTTCTCTGCCTAGGGTCGCTCAAGGCTGAAAGCAAGATGCTACAAGGCTGGACTTTATATGGAGCTTCTAGAAAGAATCTACTTATTCAGCTTGTTGCCAAATATCAACGGAGGTCCATATTTCCTCTCTGGCTGTCATCCAGGGACCACTCTCAGCTCTTCAGGCCACCTGCAGTCTTTGGCACAAGACCTCTTCCTCTCCCATCCAAGAAGCAGTGTGGCAAATCCCCCTAAGCGTTGACTCTCTAATTTCCTCTTCTGTTCCATCCACAGACAACTCCCCTCCACTTCACAGGGTTTGTCTGATTGGGTTATGATTACCCAAATAATCACTGTATTTTATGGCCACTTAACCTGAAGCTTTAATTGCATCTGAAAAATCCCTTCAAAAAAATGTCTAGATTAGTCTTCAATAGAGAACTATTGAAAGGCCAAAAGCCTTGGGGTGGAAAGAGGGGCATTTTTAGACTCTTCACCATAATCATTATTGGGATATAGTCTGCCTTCCATTTTCCCCACTATAGTAAAGCATTGTTTGTATAATTATATTTGAGACTTTTTAGAAAACCAGGTGTGTGTGTGTGTGTGTGTGTGTGTGTGTGTGTGTGTGTACAAACCCTTTGCTTCCCATAGGACTTAAGCCCAAATCTAATGGCACCCTGAGTACAAGGCAATTGAAAGCGCAAATTTTGAGCAATTTTCAAGTCATATCCACATAGATATGAATAAGGTTTTGACCCTGTAGGGTCAAACCGTTTAGAAATATCAGTTCACAGAAAATGGTCTCTGGGGTGGTGGCCTTACCAGTATAGCAGGCATGTCCCAGCATGTCTAAGTTCTAGTTTTCTGTTGAATCTGTTTTCTTATCACTTGCTGTGGGAAGTGCAGGCTTGTGTCCATTTGAACACTGTGTACATTTAACTTCTTCTCTCTGAGCAAGTCAGCTTCCTGCTTGTGGCTAAATGTCTGAGCTGTAGTTGGAAACGAATGGGGATTTATGCATCCCTGGTTTGTGTGTTTCCTCAAAGGATAAGCCTCAAGTTTTATGCTTGGAAAGGGTAACAACAAATCACCACTCCATCCAACACATTTTCCCCAAAAAAGACAACTAGGAAAACAATTCATATTCAGTCTACAAAATGGTGTGCAGGTCCCAAGACCAGGAACACATGAAGGTTCATTTATTTCTGTGTAGAATAGAAAGCAGCATGATAAAAGCAGGAGTAGAAATTGTGTTATGAGAAGTATCACTGTTAATCTGGACTGTCAGTGTGATTGGATTAGGAAACATCTAAGTGATTGGTAAATCACCCCTCCAGGCATTTCCCAAAAAGGATGAGCAAAGTGGGAAGGAGGCTAGCCCTGAATGTTCTGGTACCATCCTATAGTGGTGGTCTAAATGTCATAAAAGGACATATTGCTCAACCTCTGTCTTCCCTCTCTTTCTCCCGCCTTCCCTCTCACCCACTCCCTCCTTCCCTTCTTCCGCCTACCATGAGGCAATTCTGCCTTGCTCCACCATGCCACTTCAACAGTGATAGAATAAAACCATATATTAAAATAAATCATTCTCTAAGAGATTTCTCTCAATTATTTGTTACAGTGATGGAAATATGGCTAACACAGTTATGCAGTTGGCTATGGATACATAGATAGTCCAACTGTGTACTATGGCTGAACTATGAAAAAAAAAAAAAAAAAACCCAACATGAATGTAAGGACAAAAGCTGAACTACTCCAACCAATCTTTACTGTCTGAAATTTTGATTGCCACATAGGACATGTGAAATTACCCTTATAAGTAACTCTAAGGGGAGTGGGGCTTAGCTCTAGTAACCAAGTAGAGAAAAACAGATTGAAATTCTCTGCAGGTCTAAGATCTGTAGTTCTATAGTCTGTCTGTTAAAAGGCTATATCTTTTGTTTTGTTTTGACTTCTGATTAAAAATAAAACAGCCAAGCGATTTGCTAAATGTATTATATTTTGAGAGAGTTTTCCCATGTGCTAGATAGTTTTATGTTAACTTGATACAAGCTAGAGTTATCAGAAAGGAGGGAACCTCAATTAAGAAAATGCCTAGATGTGATCTGGCTGTAAGGATGTTCTTAACCAGTGATTGATGGGGAAGAGCAGAGCCCATTGTGGGTGGTACCATCCCTGGACTGGTAGTCCTGGGTTCTATAAGAAAGCAGGCTGAGCAAACTATAAGGAACAAGCCAGTAAACAGCACCCCTCTGTGCTCATGCCTGCAGGTTCCTACCTTGCTTGAGCTTTTGTCTTGACTTCCTTCAATGATGATCAGCGATATGGAAGCATAAGCCAAACAAACCCTTTCCTCCCCCACTTGCTTTTTGATCATGGTGTTTCATTGCAGCAATAGAAGCTCTAACTAAGACATCCCATTAAACCAAGCATTTGATGAACAGTTGATAAAATAAACCAACAAAAGCAATGAGGAATTTAATTTCAGGTTTTTACTTTTCTCTTATGAGTCTCAAATTACATGGGAGAAAATTATAGGGATATAAATCTTCCAGGTTTATAGTATTTTATCCCTGAAGGATCCTAATAACTAGGCTATATGTTCAACCAAGGAAAGATGATATAATGTCTTATATAGTTATGTTTCCTGCCTAACATGGAGGAGAGGGAGACTGAGGGAAAGAATGAAAGAAAGAAGGGAGGGAAGAAGGAAGGGAGGGAGGGAGGGTGGGAGCAAAGGAGTGAGGGAAGAAGAGAGAGATGGAGGGAGGGAGAAAAACCATGGACCTTTGAGAAAAAAGAAAGCTATTTCTTTCTGTAAATAACTAAGGTAATAAAATGAACTTTCATAAGAAGAAAATCAAATATAAATTATTGGCAGACAAGCATATAAATCCTTTTCATATATTTACTCAGTCATGACTTCTCAAAAGTGTACGAATATATTATGATTTGGTTAAAGTAAGAGACAACATCCCGTCACATAAACCTTAGCTTCTATTAACCACAAAGACACAAAGGAGCTGCAAGTGTGATTTCGGAGAGCCATTAAGAACATTGAGGTGCAATTGTGACTGTAGGGACTTGAAGTCAAGTGGAGTCATATTTGGTACTTAATTATATACTTTTAACCATAGGCGATTTTCTCTTTTCAAAATTAATTCAGTTAATATATTTATTATTGCACATGGATGTCAAAAGAGAGTATGTTTTCTCCTCCCACCAATTGGGACCAAGAGAGGTCTAACTCAGGTCAGCAGGCATGGTAGCAAGCACCTTGACTCATTGCACTATTTTGCCAGCCTGGCCACAGTGTTCCCAGGTTATCTAAACTTCCATTTCTTTAACAATACAGTAGAAATAACACCTTTCTTAATTTTGCACTAGATATGAATCTCATTGACTCCCTTAATTCCTCTTTTCTTTTTTTTCTAGATCAGTATAGCAGAGACTGACTGGATATTCCTGTAGCTTAGCAGCTGAGAGGTGAGAGTAGGAATTCACTAATAATGATTCTCTGCTATGCTTGTACACAGGAACCTAGCATGACTCCTCTGAGAGCCTTTACCCAGCAACTTACAGAAACAGAATGCAGAGACCCACAGCCAAACATTAGACAGATCTTGGAGGTTCCTATGGAAGAATGGGGGAGCAACTGGGGGAGCCAGAAAAGTCACAGACTGCACAAGAAGACCTACAGAGTCACTAACCTGGGCCCTGGGTGCTCACAGAGACTGAACCACCAACAAAAGAGCATGCATAGGCCCCCTGCATATATGTAGCAGATGTGCATCTTGATCTTCATGTGAGTTCCCCACCAACTGGAGCGTGGGGCAGGGGTGGGGGAGGCTCTCTGACTCTGATGCCTTCCTTTGGATCCAGTTCTCCTAACTGGGCTGCATTGTCTGGCCTCAGTGGGAGGGGATGAAGCTAGTACTGTGACAACTTTATGTGCCATGGGGGTTGGTACCCATGGGGGACCTCGCCCTTCTTTGAGGAGAAGGAGAGGGGAGACTGAGGGAAGAGTATGTAAGAGGGGAGGCTGGGAGGAGAGGTGGGGGCCATGATCAGGATGTAAAGTGAGTAAATAAATAAATTAATGGAGGAAAAAGTACAAGAATAAACTTTAATTCATTTTATACACAAGGGGAAAAAAAGAATTGAGCTTTGAGAAGCAAAGTCTCATCTACACTGACGTAGTACCTGAGAAGCTTCATTACCTACGAAACAGAAATCTTGTACCATACTTGTACAACATTTAGACTTAAAGGAAGAGTTAGGAAAGAGAGGACTGACTGTATTTATTGGTGGTTGCTGAGATTAAAAAGTGGCAATTCAAAAGTTTCAAAAAAGAAAATGAAACAGGACAGGAAAGTAAAGAAAACCCTGAGTTTGCTGAATGGAAAAAGTCAACTGGTTTTGTCTTCTAAATCATAAGAAGATTAGATGTCAACAGATATGAAGCCTAGAGTCCTGTCGGACCAAATGACTCAGACTTTGAGTAGACAGTCATATCTAGGGCGTGGTTTTCCTGGTCTAGCCTGACAGCTCCAAGCTGAGTTAAAGGAATATGGAGTTGAAAAGAAAACCATTAAAAATAGGGTGGGGGGGTTTCTTTGTATTTTATTAGACATGTGGAAATGACAGAAAATGAGTAAGTAGGAAGATGCTCATTTTTTAGGAGAAGTATGCTATCAAGCACCAAGAGTCTGCAGCAGAAAAAGCTTTGAGTTTTGAAACTTAGACAGAGCTTGGGTTTTCAACTTCCATGAGCAGGTAATATTGTGAAAGGTGTTTCCTAGCGAGGGAGGGCTTTCTCCCAATATCCAGGTCAGAGGGATCCACGGAGAACAATAAACTGGGAAGAATCAGCTAACAGGGGCCACCAAAAGCAATAGACAAGGAAAATACACAAACAATAAAAATTGGCTTCATCTAATGACTTGTCTCACACGAGCACAGCGTGACTTCAGCAGGAGTCTATAAATGCCACAGCCAACGATTGTCTAGTGTCTTCCTTTATGCCTTAAAAAAAAAAAGAAAGCAAGCATTGGGTTGTCTTATTCTTGTTCTGAGTTTGGGGAGTGAATGGCAACAAACTAACAACCTGTTGCTTTTTGATCCCTGTCTGCTGGTCCATGAGAAAACACATCCAGGACTAAAGGAGAAAACTGTCCATCAGTTGGACATCCTCGAGTTTAGACTAGAAAGTAGCAGACTGGGTGGAATCTTGGAATTTCCTCCTGAGAAAAGGGTGATTATACGATATGCACAAAGGGAAGCATGGGAGTGGAGAATAATCAAAAGCATAGTTGATAAAGACTGGCTAAAGACTTAGGAATGCTTTTCTCACTTTCTGAGCAGAGCTAAACTATGCTTCCCAGACTTTTTTTTTAGAACAGGACATATGACTAGTCTTTGCCTGTGTAAAAAATGAATACAAGTCTCTCTGCAAGCCAAAAGCAGTAGTTCTTGATACTATCTATGCATCTGGGTGATGTTGGAGATCCTTAGTGAATCTATCAGTGCCATGAGGGACAGAAGGAAGGGGAGGCAAGCCATCCAGGGATGCAGATCAAAATCTGCATTGGAGTTCATAAATAAAATAAGGTATTGTGTTGGACTGCAGAGATTAGCAAATTAGGCTAACAAACTCTCCATTCCTCCATTAGGAACCTCTGGAAATGGTAGTTTTTTCCTTATCAACATAGCGGAGATGTGGTTACTGCACTGTGGTAGTGATGAGAATGACCCCATATGTTTGAGCACGTGGCCCCCTGTTTGTGGAACTGTCTGGGAAGGATGAGGGATGTGGCTGTATTGAAGGAGTTGTGTTACTGAGGCAAACCTGCGGGCGTCAAAAGTATCATGTCATCCCCAGTCTGTTCTTCATTTTCTGTGTGTGGTTTTAAATGTGAGCTTTAACCTTCTCTTTTCTTTCTCCTCCTCCTCCTCTTCCTCCTCCTCCTCCTCCTCCTCCTCCCTTTCCTCCTCTTCATCCTCCTCCTCCTTCTCCTCTTTCTCTTCTTCCTCCTCTTCATCTTCGACAGTGTTTCTCTCTTCGACAGCCTTGGCTGTCCTGGACTCACTGTGTAGACCAGGCTGGCCTCAAACTCACAGAGATCCACCTGCCTCTGCCTCCCCGAGTGACGCACTCAGCTAAGCTTTAAGCTTCAAGCTTCTTTAAACTATGTCTGCCACATCCTCTATTCCATCTTTGTGGACTCTAACCCTCTGGAACCGTAAGCTCATTAAATGTTTTCTTTTTAAAATTGCCTTGGTGGTGGAGTTTTATCACAGCAATAAAAAAATAACTAATCCAGTCACAGAATTTTCTTTCCTAAGAATTTAGAGCTGCAACATGTAATAAATGTAAGGAAATGTATGTGTTACCACGGGGCCTTAAATGACAAGTCAGTGCCATCCACAAGATTAAGTCATCAAGAGACAGAAAAGCTATGAAAACCAAACCACTAGGCAAAAACCATAAAATATAAGGTAAGTATGGTGGTTTGGATGAAGAGTCTCACGTATTGAACACATAATCATGACCCACAGTGACTGGTGCTGTTAGGGGATGTTACCAAACATCTAGAAGGGAGCACTGAGTGGAGTACATCACTGGGAGCTGCCTCTGAGAGTTTACAGTCCCTACTTCTGCTTTGTTCTCTGCATCATTTGTATGATTGAAGATGTGACTCCTAGCTTCCTGTCAGGCTGCTCCATGCATCCCCCACAAGGATGGGCATTAGATCTTTCTGGAACTGTAAGTCAAATAAACTCTTTCATTAAGTTGCTTTTGTCCTTGGATTTTCTTTCTTTGCTTTGTTCCTTCCTTCTTTTCTCCCTTTTCCCCTCCTTCTCTGACTCCCTCTCCTCTCTCTCATTCTTTTCTTTTCTTTCTTACTCCCTCCCTTCCCCCTCTCCACCCCTCTCATTTTATCACAGCAATATAATCATAACTGATATAGTAAGTTTTCAGGAATGAACAAGGTAACAGGTCAAACTTGAGAGAAGAGAATCATAAACATGGGGTCCCGTGACGTGGCCATGAAGATGCACATCTCAGATATCCCACTTAAAGAAAAATAATCAAGCTGTTTCACTTCCATGAAACTACCTTAGCATTGTAACTAAAGCCATGTTTTTAAGCGCCTTCAGCCAATGACTAAGCATGTTGTAGGTAGCCATTCATGCCTAAACAAGGCTTCTCAAACGGACGCTGAAGGCCCTTGTGTTGAATTGGCCAATACTTGTCAGATCTGCACCCAAGGTTGAGATTCTCTCTACCTTATCTGACTTCTTCGTTCCTTCATTCCAAGGGAGAGATCTACACCAGGGTCAGAGGCTCTTCCTGCCCATTCCTGCTCTCCATGTTTATCTTTCATGGTCATCTTCTCCCAATAAACACATAGCAATCCTAAATTTACTCCAGTATTGCTTTCTAGCATTTCCGAGCCTGAAGTCAACACTTTTAGAATCCCTAGGTATCAAAAAGATAGTACCTTCTCTATAATCACAAATATAAACACTTAATCATAAAAAATGAGGAATGTCTAAATCTATCTAATTTTTATGCCAGTGACTACCCTGAGAACTTTGTGTTTGTTGCTTTTTAAATATAAAATTTTAATTACCACCACCCAAAAGTCATCCTACTTTTCTTGAGCTTTAGACGCTTGATTTTTTTTGTCCTTTTTTATTTTAAATTTTCTGTTTTTAACTTATTCTTTGATTTTTATACCTACTAGACAACTTAAGCCTCATTTTAGGGTCACTCTTCATCCTAATGAATTGGGATCAGAAATTAATATAGAGTTGGAGATAAGACGGGCTTAATATTATTTGTCTGTTGCTATGCAATAAAGTATGTAAGACTAGGTGTCATAGAGCAACACAGGGAGGGCTCAAAAGATCAGTCAGTGGTGAAGAGCATTTCCTGCTCTTACAGAGGATGTGGGTTCAATTCCCAGTACCCACATGACAGTTCATATCCAGTTCCCGAGGACCTGGTATCCTCCTCTGTCTTCCCATGGCAAGAGGCCTGCATGTGATACACACATATTAAGGCAAAATTCTCAACACAAACAATAAATAAACCCAAAAAAGTTTAATTAAAAAAAAAAAAAAGAACAAAATGTATTTCTACTATCTGACAGTCTCTGCATGCCAAGAATGACCGTGTGGTTGTCTGAGTCCTCCAGCATAAATGAGGCTTCTCCTTGGCTACGTCCATATATAGCTTGATAATTTTCACTGTGATAACTTACAAGATATGAAGTAAATAGGAAATATATTAATGTATCAACACGACCAGGTCATATTAAATTGGAAGTTTGGATCACCATCTATAATGCAGGCTCATTTCTTGGGTTTCGAGCATTGGCAGCCTTTAAGGCAGCCCCAGTGGTTCCTGCCCCTGATAATCCTTATGCAATTCCTACTTCTTCTCAATGTCACTGACTTGAGTATGAAAACACTGAGCTCACAGCACTTCTGTGGTTAAATATAAAATTAACAACAACAACAACAACAATTTTTGCCTTCACCTTGCCGGTTAATTCTGTTGATTTCTCAGCTCACCTGCTGATGTGGTTTGATTTTTTGTAGTGGTAGAGATGGAATCTGCTGCCTCACACATAGTCAGAAAATGTCATATCACAGAGCCCTCAACCTTTATATATCTACTGTAAAAAACAAAAACAAAAACAAAAAACCAAGCTGCTAGAGTGTAAGGATCTATATGGCAAAGACATGGCAGCTTTCTTATAAGAGTCAAGAAGGGGACTGGAGAGATGGTTCAGTGGTTAAGAGCATTGTCTGCTCTTCCATAGGACCTGAGTCTAATTCCCAGCAACCACATGGTGACTCACACCCATCTATACGGAATCTGATGTCCTGTTCTGACCTGCAAGTGTACGTGCAGATAGAACACTCATATACATTAAATAATAAGTCCTTAAAAAAAAAAAAAAAGAAGTCAAGGAGAAACTGAGACCCTTCAGTCTTATCAACTAATTATCCCATGATCCAACAGTGCCCCCCTCACTGACACTGCAGCTTCTTTACAGGCCATACATGCTATAATTTTGCCTAAAGGCTAATTTCACTATTACTGAGGACCAGGAAAATAGTGCCACCACTTCTGCGGCCTAACAGGTCTTAACTGCCAAAATAAAGAAAGATTCTGAAAGTAGAGGGACGACTGGAGTGTTTAAGAGTAACTAAAAGCTACATAAGCGGCAATGCACAAAATTGCCTTCATAGTAGCGGATGCCACTACCACAGAAACTACCACAACGAGGCATTAGTTCCAGGTCCATGGGCATCCCCTCCCTTGGCCAAACTGGAAGATGGAGTAGGGTGGTTTTATAGGCTGGTTTTCAAATTCCATTGCTTTTCAAATTGTCTGTGGGAGTAGGTGGACTAACAGGAATGGGGAAAGGTAAAATACGGAAGACTAAGTGGCATAGGGGAGTAGAATATACTAAAAGCACATTATATACATGTATGAAAACAACCCATTTAACTCAGGACCATGTATAATGAACAAGGAAAAATTAATGAGGAAAAATTAAAATGAAAATTTAAAAATTCCATTGTTTTTATTTTTATTATTCCTCAGCTTGGCAGGACATGGAATCATAATGAACTCTAGTTTACAATATCACACTCAGTCCAACGTGGTCTAGAATCCACTTTGCAATGTCAGGAAAGCTAGTAAGATCAGAGAACACAAGACTCCTAATAGAGCAAAGAAGCAAAGTGTCTTACTTTTCAATTTGAGTAGGAAAAAAAGTGGTAAGTATTGCGATTTCCCACCTTTTGATTTAGTGTGTGTGCCTCTGTGTGTGTACATGTGCATGTACTTGGGACTCCCTACAGAGGCCAGAAGTGGGCATCAGATCCCTTGGAGCTAGAACTACAGACAGGTGTGAGCTTCCAGATGTGAGTGCTGAAAACCAAACTGCTGTCTTCCACAAAAGCAGCAAATAGTGGATGTTGATAAAGATGCTTGCTGGCCAGAAGTTGTTTTTCTGGTATAACATTTCTGAGCTTGAACTCAAAAGTCAGGAGGATGGAGAAATGGCTCAGCAATTCAAGACACTTGCTTCTTCAAGCCTTCCCCCTGCAGGATTAGTCGATAGGGTTCAAAACCTGCATTGTCAGCTCCTCCCTCTGAAGCCTCCTGCCTTTGTGCATCCGGGGAGCCTGATACTATAGGAGGTTTTGATTCAGGGCTTCCCAGGCCCTAGAAGTGAAGTGATGATAGTGGATGGCTAAGGCTCTGTCAAAATAGATGGAGATGCAGATATTCAATAAAAGCAATCATGCCGTGGACCAATTAGTATCAACCGCACATACGAGAGAGGAATGCTTAAAATCATGGGTCATATATTTAAATTGTGGATTTATTAAACAGAGGTGGGATTATTTGAATCCAAATAAAATAACCATAGTAAAGCTATATAAAAAGTAAAGTGCTTTTTGTTCATTTGTTTTGTGTTTTGTTTTTCAATATAGGGTTTCTCTGTGTAGCCTTGGCTGTACTAGACTTGCTCTGTAGACCAGACTGGCCTGGAACTCACAGAGATCCACTTGCCTTTTCCTCCCCAAGTGTTGGGATTAAGGGCATGCACCACCACATCCAGCTGTAAAATGCATTCTTAAAACAAAACATGATTAAACAAAAAATTTTTCAACATTTATATTTATTAGTGAACATCATTCCATAAAAATAAGTTGACTCTTTTTGGTTCATCTTCATGTACTTTAATCAGTCTCTTTGCTTCCAATAATACATCACAGGTATTTTCTTTTAAGAATGTAGTGCCTTCTATAAAATATTTAAATATTTTCAGTAAATTGCCTCTAGTGTTCATATTTCTGTATTTTTTGGATGATGAAATTAAAAATATTAAAGTCTCCATTGACACAAGGTAAAAACAGCAGATCTTAAACCAAACAGGTCACTGAGATGACGGAATACACCAAGGCTTTTCTGGTCCAACCAGAACAACATGTACATCCTAACTAGAAAACCAGAGAGAGTAATCCAGATTGGGAGATATATTGATTCCCACACTGAGTTCAACCCTTGGGGCGACGGGAGATCACATCTCTAAGATGAAACAATGGAAGAAAAGAGGCAAGGGACAAGGGACGTCAGCCATAGGAAAAGACACCACAGCCTCACACAGGGAGCCACCGCTGACGTTGGTTAAGTAGTGTCATCTGGTGGCAGTGTCATCATATTTCCCCACCCACCCTTTGAGAAAAACAAAGCTGAAAAGTGATGTCCCAATGGGGAGGGCAAAGCACGTTCATGGGATAAATACACCATACAACCCAGGGGAAAATGGCAAGGAGTGTGACTCTGAGGAGTCTGCGCATCAACTAACACCTATTACACTTCTCTGAAGTCACACCATCTCCACGAGCAAGAAGTGGCAATGCTGATGACCCAGGTGCAACTGAAAAGAAGAAACCAGGTGACAAAACGTTTTTCTTTTTACCCTTTAGGGAGAATTTTTTTTTTTTAATCAAAGTAAGGAGCAGCCTTTTGCAACCCAGATTGAAGAGCGCTCTGCTCCTGTGACATTCTTGGTTCCTCCCAGAAGTCACAGTCCCCTCGGGGCCCAGAGTGAAATGGTGACTTAGACTCAGAAAACCAGGTGAGAGAGAAACTCATACACTGCAATTACCCACTGACGTTATCTTGAATCGGCATTTCTGTTTTCTTGGTATGTTCACATAACAGGGATTATTTTCCCCAAGAACCACAAGAGGGAGTATTCTCACTTCTGTGTCACTCTGCCTGACTGCCGCTGAAGAGATATTATCCTTGTGCTTTTTAAAAAAATGATAAGGCATATTATTAAACTAGGCAAGCTCCTTTATATCCATCTAAAATCTGAGCAGTGATCTGCTTGTCTCTCATTGATTTGTATTTACATTCTAGTTATTTTCTTGGCCACCTGTGATGAAAAACAAAGCAGACAACCAACGTTTCTTTTCCGGTCCTCCCCCCCCCCCCCCCCATCATCTGGGCTTGTGATGAGGGATTTCTCCATCAATCTGTGTTCAGCAAGTGCAAGAGCCATGGGCAGGGTTCATGAACTAGAAGCAAGGAAGGAACTTGGTTATATAGAAGCAAATGGCTGCTGGCTAACCTGGCAGCTTGCTTTGTCTCTAAAAGGGTAACAGTAAACCACAAACCTGATTCTAACTGTTCTCACACAGGATAGAAACAAGTACCATTTTTCAGAGTCCAAATTGGGCTGATTGTACACACCAACTCTTTTAAGCCAGTACATTAACAGTTGCTAAAACAAACAATTGGAAATGTCCAGGGAGAGACAGGCATGCACACAGACACACTGAGAGAGAGAAAAAGAGGGAGGGGGAGAGGGAGGGAGGGGCAAAGAAAGAGAGATAAAGGGAGGGAGAGATAAAGTGTTCAGGTCACACTGTCTCATGACAGTTGGGTGGACCAGCATAGGTTTCTTTATTCTAACCTAAAACAGAGAGCTGTTGTAAAACAAACAAACACCAAAAAAAAAAAAAAAAAAAAAAAAACTAATGGTATTTACTTAGGGCAGATGGAACATAGCAAACTATGGCGTATTGAAGGAGGTTGAACCAATGGAGAGTTTTCAAAGACAATACAAATGACCTTCACACCAGACATTTTGAATTAGTACCCCGTGGCCACAGTGATAAGTACATTGGCCTTGGTCCTGGACTGAACAGACAGTTTGGACAGATGTCCTTGTACAAGTGCTTTTTATGTAAAGTTGTGGTGGGCTTTTTGTGGCTGCATTATGGTGCAATGTAGGCTACAAGTCTTTGGTGTCTTTTGTGCTTACCAGGCAATTTTGCACATAACCTCTGGGCTCTGTTTACTGTTGTTGTTGTTGTTGTTGCTGTTGTTAGTATTGGCAAGGGGAGTCTATTTTGACTTTGAAAACTTTCACATTTCTTTTACACAGAGATGACTCAAGGATTCAGGTGTCTTCCATAATTCTGTTTCCTCATCTTCCTACTGAATTCTGTCTTGGCTTATGCACAGACCTAGATAACTTTAGGCGTTAGAGTGGGAAGCGGTCTGTTTTACTTCTTTCTACAAGACTTCCCCCAGTCCCATGACCCACTTGGATGGAAAGTTAGGCTTTATGAATGCCCGGATAGAGAATACAGAGCTATTGAGCTTACAGACCACAGGTTCTTAATGTAAGGCTCACAGTTTTCTAGAACATCCAGTCAGTTGGGCTGAAAAGAAATGACATCCTTTAGCCAAACTTTAGCACATCTTCCAATTAAATGTAGACGTGGTGAGCGCTGCGGGACTCAATGCCTTGTGCTATGAGTCTGTCTGGATTCAGCTCAGGCAAGCAATTCCACATGTGATATCACGGTCCCTCCTAGGAGATGATGTGACTGTGCCTTTCTGCATTTGTGTCTTCTCCAGAGTTTTAGAAGGTCACTCACTTGGTGTACAGGTGCCACTTAAAAGTACTCACTGGCTAGTAACTGCAGGACAACACTTAAACAGGGCTCAGTAAGGGTTCATATGGAAATAGACCAGCCTCGAGTTCTCTACTGCAACAGTTCTGAGGACACTCTGAAACTTTTTCAAAGTTTTACAAATAGACTCGAGTTCCATTTGTTCTTAGCAAATATCAATACAATAATAGAATATTTCCTGACTTTTCTCTCTGCTATCTCACTTTCTGCATTTGTTCGCTCTTTCCTGAGATAATCACTCAAGTGAACTACCTATATCAAGGCATCATAGCAGTCAGTTTAACAGTTGGTATGGAAACAGGCTCTAGCCAAACGTACTTCATTGTGGGGCTTTCAATCTAAATTGCCATATAATCTCTACCTTCTTCTTGAGAAGCAGCCTTCTATACACAAAGACCCTGTGTTAGCCCAGCTAAAGGAGATGCTCATCGCACACACCTATTGTCTTTGTGTTCTGTACTTTCTTCACTATCTGCATGGTTATGCCAAATGCAGGACAGAATAATTCGTCCAGAAAATAACACAAATTGCAAGATCGGACCAATATATACTGACAAGAGCTAGACACAAGCCTAGGGTTAGGAGGCATTCCATGACCCTGGATGATGGAGCATTTATTAATGTGACTATCCTCGCTTAGATCGTAAGTATCCTAGGGCCACTTATTCCACGTTGCAACAGTGGCTCCATCATGCTTGGATGTGACATTGTGCGTTGTTAAACAGGCTGAGATGACAGACTGTGTTTGGCAAATTGATGGAAGGAACAAAAAGATTAGATAAGTGCACACTTTGGATAGATTATTTGAGACTGAAGAACCTGCTACCTGACTCTGTTCCATAGAAGATATTATGCATCTTTCTCCAGGGACAAAGGTGTGTCCTAGTGATATCGATCCCAGTGCCAGTGAGAAGTTTGGTCCAGGGTAGCAGGAGTATACTTCTCTTAACTTTATGGGCTTTTTGAGGATTTTACTGGGACTCATTTGATTTCACAAAAGCTATACCTACCAATCTCAAAACAATCAGCCCTTTCCTACTTTTAAAAATATATTTTAATTAAAAGTAAATGTTGTATATAGATAGCATACAATATGATGTTTTGACCCATGTATGCTTTCTGGAATGGCTAAACCCAGCTGTTTAAAATGTGTTGTATATTACTTTGTGTACTTTTCTATTTCTTGTTAGACTGAAGTAAGGAAATACTTTTCCTCTACTGACCTTAAGTCACATTTTGAGAACCTTCTGGAAATCTCGCTCTCTCTCTCTCTCTCTCTCTCTCTCTCTCTCTCTCTCTCTCTCTCTCTCTCTCTCTGATTGCTGAGCCACCTTAAGATGTCCTGAGACAGAAACAAAGGCAGCACACTCTTACCCTTCGATCTATGCTTTGCTCCATACCAAAGTCCTTGCCTGGAACCTATTTTTATTTTCCAAATGATGGCCTGGGAAAAATAGAATATTTGTGTTTGTTATTTGTCAATTTAATACATTTAAGCAATGTATGTGTAACCCACTGTGTCTAATTAGCCCTGTCTATTGGAGTGTTGACTAGCAGTGAGGTCTTGTGTGGGTAGCCATGAACAGCTGCAGTGACTTTAGGAGTCCAAAGGCCACACTGTGTCCAGAAGACAGAATTTCACAGCACTCTTCTTCAACTTCTCCCTCTTGCATTTTTTTTGCCTCCTCTTCCACAATGTTCCCAGAGCATTGAGGTAGGAGTGTTGAAGTGGATGGCCCATTTAAAACTGAGTACTCAGTTGTCCTGTATTCTCAGCACTTTGATCAGTTATGAGTGTCTACACTAACTGGTTACCCCACACCGCATAAGAGAAGCTTCTCTGACCAAGGTTGAGGATACTGCCGATTGCTGATCCATGAATATAAATATATCTACTTGAAGGCAATTTGGTAAAATGTCTATTTAGCAAGAGAACTTGTAAATAGTAGTAGTCTCCCCACTAGGACCTGTGACCTCCTGAGTGATGGGCCCTTGCCTGGGTTTACAGTGCTTTACTCCTGTGAAATGGGCCTCAAATCTAACCTAAACATGTTTGGTTGCTGCCATAACCCTTGTACAAAATAGTAACTTTCTGTGTGACTATTGTATTCCTTTACCTTCCTTGTCTCTCTTTGCATTTGACTATTTTGTCTTGTCAAATATGCTGACTGTTGTTGGTAGAGAATACAAAGTGGTGACATTGGCACAAACCTTGAAACTTTGCGTAGCATGTCAGCTTGTTAGACAAATTTCCTGTTTTCCATATTGCTGTCTTATGTATCAAATACCACAACTCTACATAACAAGTGTCCCCCTTTCTTCCAACTTCTACCACATTTTTCTCAGCTCAAGTCCTCACTGAAAGCCTCTTGAGGGCCATCAGGTGTCTATTAAACACTCTCTTTAAAACACCAGGTTTTCATTGGCATTTTTCTTGAGACTGTAACAGTCACTACATTTTTAGGTTTTTACTACAACTTCTCAGAAGCTCCTTAAGGCACCAAATAATAAAATATACTCTGTTTATCTAGTGCTAGATAACAAACTAACCAAAGTATATAACCATATAACGACAGCAACATATAATTTACCTAAAATAAACAGCTTAACCAGGCGTGGTAGCGCAGCGCAAGTCTTTAGTTTCAGCTATTGAGGAAGCTGAGGCAGGAAGATTGCAAGACAAAGGCCTCCCGAGCATGCAGAGTGGGGAGACTTCAAGGCAAATAATAAGACTGCCTCAAAATGTTATTTTAAACAGGAAGGAGTTACCACTTGGTAGCAGAGCACTGACCTGTGTGTACATAGACACTACTGGGTTTATTTGCAGCACCACAGAAAACAAAGTTAAAAAAAAAAAATCTTGAGCAGGGCTCAGTTGGGACAGGTTATATACACTCTCCCACTCTCCTTAGCTTTGGCTGGGCAACTTAAAGGTTGGAAGCTTATATGTCTGGTGATTACTGCTGGAGACCTGGAGCATTAGCTATGTGTGTCAGCTCACACATTTTTTTTTTAATCTGCACAATGCAGTGGCTGATTCACAAGAGTATGTTTCTCAGGAACAATAGGCACAGGGAAGCTGTACTCCCTTGGCTGGTATATTGTTGATACTGACCTAGCTTCATATTTCAGTTCATTCAATGAAATTAAATAACATTGGCCATTATGGAAGGAGACAGTGGCTCAAACGAACCTAATGAAAAGCATGTTAGGAAATGTGTGGAAGTTTCACAAACTACACCCATACACAGGTACTTAAAACTAATTTATAATTTCCCTTTGGCCTGACTACAGGCATAAATAATCCAACTACTAATAAAAATACTTCATTGAAAATATAAAATCTGAGATAAATATAAAACTTGGCAGGAAACCACTGGGTAAGCTTAATAACAGAATGGAGATGGCAGGAAAGAGTACCTTAGGGAAATTATCAAAAGATCTAATATTTGTGTAATTGGAAATCCATAAGGGAAGAGAGAAAGAATATCATAATACCATCAGAAGAAAGGATGTCTAAAAATGTCCAGTATTAGTGGTTGTCATACATTAACAGACAAAAGAAACCCCAGCAACACCATAAACACAAAAGTGCCTATGCCAATGCACATTATGAGAAAGCTTTTAAGAATGAAATACGTAAAGAAAAAAGCTTTAAACATCATTAAGAACTAACAAGAATTTTACAAGGAGGGATAGCATTTCATCTGGCTGAGGGTTTCTCCTGTTGACTCAGAGGCCAGAAAGGACTGTCACATTTTCAAGTGAACACTTTGTCCTTTAAAAATACTTAGGAGCCAGGAATAGTGGTGGATGCCTTTAATCCTAACAGAGGCAGAGACAGGTGGATCACTGAAGTCAAGGCCAGCCTGGCCTACAAGAGTGACAGGACAGCCAAGGCTGTTAACACAGAGAAACCTTGACCCTAAAAGAGAGAGAGAGAGAGAGAGAGAGAGAGAGAGAGAGAGAAAAGAAGAAGAAGAAGAAAAAGAAGAAGAAGAAGAAGAAGAAGAAGAAGAAGAAGAAGAAGAGAAAAACAAAAACAACGATGAAATAAACACTTTCTGGAATAAAGGAGACCAGGAAAATATTGCTGTAAAAATTGCTGAAGAGAAATTTTTTGTTGAATTTTTATTTAAATTTTTAATTTTTTTGAGATTGTAATACTTTTCTCCCTTCCCTTTCTATCATACAAACCTTCCTATATACTCCTCAGACACAAAAAGAAAATCAGAATATCAGGAATGAAAGAAAAGCAACAACGATGATAGAAATGTAAGTGTAACTTCTCTTGAGCTGTTGAGGACACATTGATGGGATCCATGAAATGACTGAGCAGGTAAAGGCAATGGCTTCAGTGGCGACCTGAGTCTACTCCCCAGAAACTACTTGCTCTCAGAAAAGAATCCCCCAGATTATCTACTGATGTAAATGTTACTTTTATTTCCTTAGCTGGGGGAATGAGATGAAAGCTGTACCCAAGCTTTATGAATAAATGGCTCGGGGTAGCCCTGAGTGTTTCTTTCTCTGTCCTAACTATCCATAGGTCTAGGCCTGGAAGCTTCTAACTGCCATCCAATTCAATTTTTTTTGCAAACCTGAGCCCTGGAAGGCTTCAGCTTCCAGCCTCCATCTGCTAACCTAGGTCTAGAATGTTTCAGACTCCAAGACTTACTGCTGAATACATTCACCATTTTTAGCTCTTTCTGAACTCTTGATGGCTGGTTCAACTCAACTATTCTGGCCCAAACTCCTCTCCAAGCTGACAGTTCAATCTGGTGTCTCTCTAGGCTTCTGATTGAATTGTTCTTCTTGGCCTCAAACTAACTCTGGAAATATGTTCTAATCTTCTGGCTCATTCTGTCTTCACCTGTGTCTAGCTTGTTCGCTTTACAACCTATCTCCGTAAAACTGCCACACTCACTACTCACACTACACTGCTACTGTGACTGCTACTCTTCCTCCCTATGCTGCTCTTAGGTAGCCTTTCTTTCCTATCTGTTCTCGTGAGAGTTAGGTGTATCCTATCTCTGACTCATTCTGTCAAATTTCCTCTATTTGACTCTTTCTCTGCCCCTCAGTAGACATCACTTCCAAACATCTCGGCTTCCTTCTATAAACTAATCTTACTTTCATTGTTTGGGATTAAAAGTATGTACTAAGGGCATGTCTGCATTCCAGCCAGATCACATAGTCCTAGAAGATCTTTAGATGTGATCTCTTGCCAGAGCGCGTGCGCGCGCACGCACACACACATACACACTCATGCTCACTCACAAAATAAATGAATGCAACAAAAATACATTTTCTAGATGAAAACAAAATGATTGTATTGTCTGGTAACTTTTTAGTGAACACTGATGTAATAGCTTGAACAAAGCTTCTGAAAAGAAATGCCTATAGAGTAGTACACTTACTTTATTCTAGTACAAATGGCAAAATAATGTGTCTAAATAGACTGTGAAAAGTTAGTTACTTTTTATAGCTTGATACATAAACTAGACTTAAAGACATAGTGATACATACAATAGATAAGATAGCACTCTAGAAACATATAGACCACAAAGGATGATGGTTTAAAAAAATACAATAAAGAAGTAAAAAGAAAACAGCAAACAGTAAAGTGCAAGCTTAAATTCATAAGCATCAGTTACTCAACACACATGTCAACATACAAAAATGAAAAACAAAGACCACCAGAAGAGATTTTAAACTGAAAACTGGGGGCAAATTAAAAGTAAAAGAATGACCTGGGGCAAAGACAGCAAAGGTGAGCTGCACTCTGTCCTCTGAGCTCCATTACCTAACTTTAGCCAGGAACATCAAGCTTAGACCCATTCCCCACAACCCACACCCTGCCAATCCCTGCTGCCAGGTCCACATGGGACACAGCCAGCAGAGGTGAGGTGCTTACTGTCTCCTGAGCTTCATCATCAGCCCCATAGCTCTGACTCTTTTCCTGAGAAGGCTTGAGGAAGCCCAGAAAAATTCAGGTCCACTTGAGTCATAACCAGCAGAGGTGAGCAACTTGCTGTTCCCTGAGCTCCAGTGTCAGGCCCAAGGATCTGCCTGCCTCCCTGAGGAAGCCTGTTGGCATCAGGGGTATCCAGCCAACAGCAGGGACACATAGATGGCTAAAGGCCAACATTAAAATACCACCAATAAAATCCAGGCCACTATGATGCAGACATCTTACTACAAAAAGCTGTGGATAGCCTAACACAGCTGAAGCACAAGAAGATGACCTTAAATCCAATCTTATAAAGATGATAGAGGCCTTTAAAGAGGACGCGTATAAACACCTTAAAGAAATACAGGAAATACAACCAAACAGGTGAAGAAAATGAATAAAATTGTTGTTCAAAACCTGAAAATGGAAATGGAAGCAATAAAGAAAACACAAACTGAAGGAATCTGGGATCTGGGAAACCTAGGAAAGAGGTTAGAAACTACAGATGCAAACATTGTCAACAGAATATAAGAAATAGAAGGAAGAATCTTAGGCCTAAAAGATTTGGTTGAAGAAATTGATACATGGGTCAAAGAAAAAAGCTCCTGATACAAAACAAAACAAAACAAAACAAAAAAATCCAAGAAATCTGGGACATTATGAAAAGAATAGTTCTACCTCAAGACCTAGCTATATCACTCCTGGGCATATACCTGGAAGATGCTCTATCATACAGCAAGGACATTTTCTGAACTATATTCATAGCAGCTTTATTTGTAATAGCCAGAAACTAGAAAAAAACCTAGATGTCCCTCAACTGAAGAGTGGATATGAAACTGTGGTACATTTAAAAAAATGGAATACTACTCAGCTATTAAAAACAAGGACATCATGAAATATGTCGGCAAATGGATAGAACTAAGAAATATCATCTGTAACTCAGGGCCAAAAATACACAAATGGTATGTACTCACTTATAAGTGGATATTAGCCGTAAAGTACAGGATAACCATGCTACAATCCACAGACCCAAAGAAGCTAAGTAGCAAAGACAGTCCAAGAGAGGATGCTTGAATCTCACTTAGAAGGGGAAATAAAATAGACATTAAATCTAGGTGGGAATGGGGAGTGGAACAGGAGTGAGGATCAGATGTGGGGAGATCAGGGAGGAGAGAGCTGGGACAGAGAACAGAAATCAGTGTGGGGACCGTCTCTGGGACAAGTGAAGACCTGGGATAGGGAAGGCTCCCTCAAGTCTATAGGGGTGACCCTAGCTGAGACTTCCAACAGCAGGAGAGGCTTCATCGAAAAGCTGATGGAAACATGCAGAGACCCGCAGCCAAACAAAAGGTGGAGCTCCAGGAGTCCTGTGGAAGAGTTGAGGGAAGGACTGAGGGAGCCAGAGGGGCCAAGGACACCACAAGAAGACCTACAGAGTAAATTAACCTGGGTCCCTGGTGGCTAACCAAAGAGCATGCATGGGCTGGACCTAGGCCCCCTACACATACGTAGCAGATGTGCAGCTTGTTTTTCATGTGAGTTCCCTAACAATTGGAATGGGGCTGTCTCTGACTCTGTTCCCTGTCTTTCAATCTCTTTCCCCTAGCAAGATTGCCTTGTACGGCCTCAGTGGGAGAGGATGTCTTTAGTTCTATTGTGATTTAATGTGCCATGGTGAGTTGGTACACATGAGGGTCTCCTCAGAGAAAAGGAGTGAGTAATGGGGGTAGAAGGGTGTGAAGATGGGATTGGGAGGAGAGGAGGGAGGTAGGGCTGTGATCAGGCTGTAAAGTGAATAAATAAATAGGAAAAAAAGGTAAAAGGATAAAAAAAAAAAAAAAAGAGTGCATCATTCAAACACTTATCAAAAGAAAATCCAGCCCCTCCCCCAAAAATAAAACCAGGTTGTCAAATAATAATAGACCTTTCAAATTATCAAGAAGGAAAAAAAACCCTAAAGGAGAATGGACCAACAATAGAGCTTCAAAGACACAGGAAGCAAAAACTGGAAAGAAAAAAAAAAATCAAAAGAGGAGTAAACAAATATGTAACTACACAATGCAGCCTCAACTTCTCCCAATGTTCCATCAAACAATCGAAACAGAGAACTGAGCTACACTATCAACTAAGGTGTAATTTAAATCTGTAAAACACTGTATCTGATAAGAGCAGAGGATCTGCGGGCTGGAGAGATTTATTGGTCAGGAGCTAAGATCACTGGCTGCTCTTATAGAAGACCTGGGTTTGGGTTCCAGCACCCACCTCAGGCAGCTTATGACCAACTCCAAGGTATCCAGCCAGCACCTTCTTCATCTGCCCCCTCTTGGTAGATGCACATAATATAATGCATGCATTGGGTTTCCAATAGAAGCTTAACAAATTTAAAATTTTTAATATTGTATAATATATGTTATCTGAGAATAAAAGAATGAACTAAATATAAATGTCAAAGACCATGGATCAGCTAAGAAATCTCAAAAAAAAAAAAAAAAAAAAAAACTGGAAAAGTATATTGTTTTAATTATTTTTTACATCCAATATTTTAAAAATAAATGGCTGGAATTGTAGCACAGTGATAGGCAAATTATCTAAAAAATGCCAACCCCTAGGATCCATCCCTAGCACAGAAAATAAAATAAGATAAAATTTAAAGTGTGCTTCTAAAGCTGCCTTTGAGGGACAACAGTAGCATTAAAGGCTTGTGCTAAAAAACAGGGAGGACCTCAGGTACCTAGTTTAAGCTTTTCCTTAAGAAACTAAACCCAATGCATAAAAAAAAAATAGAAATGAGATAAAATATTGAGAAGATTAAAAACTCTAGAGAGGAGAAAATCATTTTTACTGATCATTAAAATGATTAATAACATTGACAAAAAGCTCAGGCAAAACCAAAAAGGAAAATCTAGGAAAAGACAGAAGTTATCACTCTTGGGACTGGAGGAGTGTATCACTTAGGCCCTCTAATGAGGAGCACTGTGGACGAGCAATTACACACTAACTCAACAGCGTAGAGCTCACCTGTGCCCCCAGAGCCACCCGCCACCAGTACTCACTGAAGATAAAGCACATATTCTAGGTACACTCACCACTTTGATAAAAAATTGAATTCGTAATTGTAGAAATATGGCTCAGTGGGTTTCCTGGTATATTTGAAGAAAAAAAATATTACCGATGTTCCACCCTCTTTCTCAAAACAGAAGAGCAAAACGCCTCCCCCAAAAAATAAATGTTCATGAGACCAACATGCTTATTGGACCAATGTTAGACAAAGTCGACAAGAAATTCTTTTAAGTCACTGAATCCTAAACATCAACACAAAAATCTTAAATAAATTATCAACCAATAAAGTTGATTGTGGTGGTGTATTAAGTAATTCCAGCACTTAGGATACTTGGGCCAGTCAATTGTGTGTTCAAATTCTGCCTACACTGGAAAGTAAGTTTATCGCCACCCTGGCTTGTACAAGGTCCTGTCTCAGAAACCAAAACGTTAGCAAATTATCTGCAGTAATGTATAAATAATGTCTAAGGGCCATCATGAAAAATGAATATATCTACCATGCTAGTTCTCTAAGCTCAGACACTACATGATATCAGTAGATTAAGGAAAAAATATTTAATAGACATCACTTCATGATTTAAGAAAGAAAGAATGAAAGAAAGAAAGAAAGAAAGAAAGAACTTCCATCATACTAGGAATAAATGAAAATTCTCTTAATATGTTAAAAAACCATCTGCGAAACAACAAAACCTAAAGATTCTAGCTGACAGCATACTTATTAATGAAAGTCAATGCTTTAAATACAGCACAACAGAAAAAACCCACTTCTGTCACTCCTGCTCAGCACAATGAAGCCTAGAGTAGCAATTCAGTTGTCCCAATCTCTAAGAGGCAAAACTGTCCAGTTAGGAAATCCAAAGTGATTGACAAAAAAGCACCCAGAACTAATAGGTGCATTTTGTTATGTCTTGAGAAATATCGTTAACACAACAAAATCCATCGTTCCTACCTGCTCACCATGAATAGTTGGAAACCGAAGCTGTTTTTGTAAAGAAATGTAGCTCCTGTAGAGTGAAATGCTCAGACATCAATAAAACGAATATCTGCTGAAAGAAGTCATCTCAAAATACACGGGAACACTGTGTTCCTAGATTAGACGATTCGACATAATAAAAGTGTCAATTCAAATGTATTTCCCACCAAATTCCCACAGGGTTTTGTGTACACGTACAGTACAAACTGATTCTAGACATTACAGGGGGCCTGCAAGATGGATCAGACGGAGGTAAAAAGCACTTGCCACATAACCCTTACCGGAGTTTCAGCCTCAGAAATGACAGAAAGCCAGATGCGGTGCCTCAGAGTCTGTAATCTCAGCACTCCTACAGGGAGATGGAAGGTGGGCACAGGAGAATCACCAAGAAGCCTTCGTTCAGGGAGCCTGGAGTACACAGAGCCACAGACTCAAGTAAGACTGCTGCAGTTAGATGGAAAGAGAGAAAGAACCAACTCCCGCGTGTCGTCTTCGGATCCCCACACACGTGCCACGGTACAGGTGTACAGGAACACACATGCACACGAGTAACAATTAGGAAATCAAAAGTTAAGTGGACGGGGGAAAACAAAGGAACTAGAGTAGTGCAGACAATTTTAAAAGAGCAGAAAACCTGGAGGTGGTTTAGAAATTTATAAAGCTAAAAGAATCAAAGCAGTATACCATTGATGAAGAGATCTAGAAAAAGCCCAACTGAATGAAATGGGGAGTACAAGAGAAACCCACACAAACATAACTGATTGATAATTCCTTTACAAAGATAGAGTAGCTATTCAATGGGAAATTATCAAGTCAACAACGAAACAATTGAAATATATACACAAATATGACACTCAGGATTTACACCTTATACAAAACTTAATTCAATATGAAATTTGGATCTACATATAAAAATACAAGACAATAAAAGTTTTGAAGAAAATAGGAATTCTTTTTTTTTTTTAATTGTATGTGAGTGTTCTATTTGCATGTACACCTGTATGCCAGAAGAGGGCATTATATCACATTATAAATGGTTGTGAGCCATCATGTGGTTTTTAGGAATTGAACTGAGGACCTTTGGAAGAGCAGACAGTGCTCCTGACCACTGAGCCATCTCTCTAGGCCCCAGGAATTCTTCATGATTGAAGTTAAGCAGAGAATTCTTAGCTTTGATAATAGAGGTATACTTCAGTGGGGGGGGGGGGAAAGAACTCACACATGATATATGGCATTTAATCAAACTATAAAACCTTTTAAAGACTGGGGAGAAATGCAGGTCAGTCCTCTCTTGGATGTCTTGGGGGCAAAACACAAGGAGCTTCCAACTCATCAATATGACAAACAACTAGTTTTTGAATGGGCAAAACATTTATATAATCAATTAACCAAACAAATGATTTAAAATAAGTCCATGAAAATATGTTCAATATTATAAAAATTATGGTGATGTGCCACTTCATCCATACCAAAAAAAAAAAAAAAAAAAAAAAAAAAGCTAAAATTCAAAAGCAAAGATTGACAATGGTGTCTTTTCTCTAATGTGGATTGTTGCCTCACTGTCAAAAATCAGGTAGGTCCTCGATTCCAGTCGTATCTATTTTTTTTTTTTTTTGTTTTTTTTTGTCAGTACCATACTGCTTTTATCACTAGGGCTCTAGAATATAACCTAAAATCTGAGATCATGATACCTCCCGCAGTTAAAGTTAAGGATTACTTTGGCTATCCTGAGGCCTTTGATATTTCCATGTAGTTTGATTTTTTTTTCAATTTTTGTGAAGATTTGCATTGCAATTTGAATATGTAGATTCCTTTTGGTAAACTGGTGATTTTCAGAATCTTAATCCTGCCAATCCATAAGCATGGAAGTTCTTCCCATCTTCATTATCTTCTTTTTTTAAAATTTTATTTTATTAATTTATTCATATTACATCTCAATGGTTATCCCCTCCCTTGTATCCTCCCATTCCTCCCTCCCTCCCATTTCCCCTTATTCCCCTCCCCTCTGACTGTGACTGAGGAGGACTTCCTCCCCCTGTGTATGCTCATAGGATATCAAGTCTCTTCTTGGTAGCCTGCTATCCTTCCTCTGAGTGCCACCAGGCCTCCAGGGGACATGGTCAAATATGGGGCACCAGAGTACATGTGAAAGTCAGACCCCACTCTCCACTCAACTGTGGAGAATGTCCTGTCCATTATCTTTTTAATTTATTTTTTCAGTATATTAAAGTTTGTGTTGTGCAAGTCTTCTATTCCCTTAGATGAATTTATTCCAAAATATTTTAAAAGGATATTGTGAATAATATTATTTCCCTGATTTCTTTCTGAATAATAGGAAAGCCACCAATACTTGTGTGCTCATTTTGTATCCTGATGCCTTGCTGAATATGTTTAGCCACTGTAGGAATTTTCCAGTGGAGACTTTAGCGTCTTTTATATAGAGAATCATACCATCTGCCAATAAAGAAACTTTGACTTATTCCTTTTTTATTTGTATCCCCTTGATTCCCTTTACTTGTCTTACTGCTCTGGCTAAGATGTCAAATACTATACTGAACAAGAGAGGGGAAGTAGACATCCTTGTCCTGTTCTTGGTCTGATTGGAAACGCTTTAAGCTTTTCTCCCTTGGTTTGATTTGGGCTATAAGCTTGCTGTATATTGCCTTTATTATGTTGAGATATGTCCCCTGTACTTCTTGATATGTAGGCAGTTCAGCCATTCTAGAAAATAGTTTGGCAGTGTCTGATACACTGCACATTGCCTTGCCATAGGACTTGGTTCTTGATATTTACTCTAGAGAAGTGAAGCGTTCATTCAACAGCTGTGTCAAATAAAACTTTCATGGTGGGGATCTTTATATCCCTAAAAGCTCATGTGTTGAAGACTTGGTCCCCACTGGCTCTAAAACCAGGCACTGCTGGAAACTCTGAAAGATGCCTTGTTGGAGCTGTATTTCATTGGGCATGTGCCTTGAAGAAAGCCTGGGAACTCTAGCCCCTTCTCTCTTTCCCTTCCAGGTACCAGGAGGCGCTCAGATTTGCTTCACCCTCAAGCATGATGTTTAGCTTCATCACAGATCCAGAAGAACAAGACCAAGCAACCATGGACTGAAATTTCTGACACAGTGAAATAAATTACTCCTTTCACCCCATGAGGCTGGTTTTTTTTTCTGGGTATTTTGTCACAGTGAGAAACACCTAACATACAACCCAACCATCTGTCCTTTGAGGAATATATGAACTCTGACCCCTTGTGGCTCTTGAACTGTGATCAGAAAGATTGTTCAATGAGCTACAAAATCCCATCTCTTAAACCATGCCAATCAAGAGCAGTTTGTGTTGTCACACTAACTAAAAAATCAAATCTGAAGAGGCAAGTTACTGGGAATTGAACTCAGGGTTCTACCAGTGAGTTTCTTGTTTAACTCTTCCTTTATTTTTATTTTGAAACAGGAACTTATCGGCTGGCCTTGACCTGGCTCAGATGCTCCAGCATTGGCATTGCAGGTACCAGCCACCATGTCTGTCTCATCAGAAAAATGAATGCTGTCTTTTAAAAATACATTTCATTGTCATTTACTGTGCTGTCTGATCAAGTTACATCATAGGCTTTCAATTCCTGTCCTTTCTCGTTTTTTAAAAAATAATAATTAATTAGCTTGCAATTGGTTATTGTTATTTTTATTCTTAATTCAAGGTGCTATGAGGGCGGATGCATTCTTACCCTTGTTTCTTATACTTCATGCAATCTTTTTGCTTTGGGGGCACTGAAAGACTCTGCCCAATTTAATTTAGCATGAGTCTTACGCCCTCAAGTTCCTCAGCAACAAACAGGAAACACAAGCCCTTAAAAATAATTGCTGCCAAAAATAGCCTTATCTCTTGAGTCAAGAAAGACATGAAAGAAGGAGAGGCCTTGCTTGGATGGGTAAGCAGGCAGGTCAGCATGCAAAACCACTGAGGAGTTCCTTAGCCAGTGGTAAGGAACTGGCTGGCTTCTTCCCTCAGGACAGACCACATGCTCATCCATAAAGAAACCTGGGAAACTCTTGAGAAAGGCTACAAAAACATGAACTAATCCAGAGCCAGAAAATATTTTTAGTAAAGGATCAAAATGGTAATTATTTTGTGCTTTCTATTCCACAGATGATCTAATTTACAAAAACAGGTGCAGGTACCTGTGACCCGGGGTCATGAGTTGCTCACTCCTGTATTTGTCAAACCAATATACCTACACATTTGAGTTGTGGATGAAATGGCAAAAGATTTATATCTATGAAAAAAGTGACTTATCTATAAATCTAATAAAGACCCAATACTTTCTGATGCCCTTGACTTCATACTCCTAATTCTTCTTTTTATAAGAAAGCTGAAGAGCTTACCCAAGAGCACTGTTTCTGACCCAAAATGTTGCTGTCTTTCCTATGAGAAGTCATAGGATGTTTTGAGAGTGCCCACAACTACAAAGGAAGGGTTCACTCATCACATACCTCCTCTTACCCTGCAGTTTCTCTATGGGTTCTACAATGTGCACATGGATGGAAACGTATGTCAACCATGTCCAGAAGTTTGTCTATGTATCTGATGGGTTCGCTTCATCAGCTAGCAACTGATAATGGCCTCCTTTATGATGTGCCCACTCAGAGATTTTCAGCAAGTCTTAACTGAGCCAGGAGAACTCTAGGCAAATGCTTTGAGTTGGATACAAGGTTATTAGTGAGACAAGGGCTCTTTTTAAAATTTTTTTTAAGTAATCCATTCATTTTACATCTCAATAGTTATCCCATTCCTTTAATCCTCCCATTCCTCCCTCCCTCCTGCTTTCCCCCCCCACTCCCCTTTCCTTTAACTGTGACTGAGGGGGACTTCCTCCCCCTGTATATGCTCATGGGGTATAAAGTCTCTTCTTGGTAGCCTGCTATCCTTCCTCTGAGTGCCACCAGGCCTCCCCATCCAGGGGACATGGTCAAGGGCTACCTCTTGATGCATAATCCCAAACTTGTTTCATGACTACATCAAAGGACCAGTAAGAACAAGGTGGGAGACCATCATAGTTAGGTGACAGTGACTGAGGTGATATAAGAAGTTATGAGGGCTATGACTAGATCGCCTAATTTGTGTCTAAATCTGGGATGTTCTCTTTCAGAAAAGGAAATTCGACATTATCTAGGGGTCAGGAATAAGCTGAAAAAGTTGTTTTTTCATCCAAGTGCTGTTTTAAGAACACATAGTAATTACTACAGAACACAAAGTGTATCCTGCTTTAAAAAAAATATTCTAATGCTTTAGCAGTAGTAATGCTTTTATTTTATTATGAGCTGCCCACAGGCACTTCTTAGGTTGTGAGTCACTTGAACAGGTTGGTTGGTTTTGGTTTTGGGCTTTTTCTTTCCCCAGTTAAAGAACATTTTATTCTCAAATGAGAAGGGGTAAGGAGGGATAGAGAATGAAAAATGCTGGTCTGCGCCCCCCCACCCCCAGAATGGAGTGGGGTTAGCACAAATATGGAATGACAGGCAGTTTAATCATAGAGCAGAATCAGGACCTGATCTGATGTCACAGCCAAGCTGGTATGTGATGTCTTATGTCTAGTATTTGTTTCTCACGACTACATTTTTGGGAGCCGTATTGTCATGAGTCATCATTCTGTTTACGATGCTCACATTTTGTTCTCTCCTGTAACTGTGATGAGAGTCTGAAGAGATATTCGCTTCATTCTAATTTTCTCTCCTGAAGCTGCTAGTTTTGTCTGCAGCTGATACTCCGGGAGGAAAAAAAAAAAGCATCATAAATTGCTC
Organism: Acomys russatus; assembly: GCF_903995435.1. Lineage (NCBI taxonomy): Eukaryota > Metazoa > Chordata > Mammalia > Rodentia > Muridae > Acomys > Acomys russatus. The sequence continues at coordinate 33,405,035 of NC_067144.1, read as the reverse complement.
TGGGGTTCAAAACCTTAAAGGACAGCTTCTAAGAAGAGTGCAAAGACCTAAAATCCCTTAATCAAGTTTCCAATCGCACACAAGATGGCCTCACATTAAGAGCCATTTGAGAGCAGCAGTAGCGTCATGTCTTCACCATATTAAACAGGATTCCTATTTTAGCACCGAAGGCAGCTCTTTCCTTGTAGAATGAAGCAAACCCCTGAACAGGCTGTTCAATAACAGAAGACAGTAGCCACCTCACTCTTCCTCCCACATGGTTCCAGAGGCTACTGTATCTTAGCTAATGAACAACTAGTATTTCATAGATTCTATTTTTGGTCCTTTAATTCTCCTATTAACCTTGTTACACGGCTGCTATTGCTATCTACAAATTACAGAGCAGAAGAGCAAGTGGGATACAAGGGCCTGCTCCTGTCCCATGGCTAGTAGGTGGCAGAGCCCAGACTCACATATAAGCTACTCACACCAGTGATTAGAATTTAGAACCACTACAAAATAAAATCCTAGGAATGTCTTTGAAGGAGGAATTTCTAGATTTGATTAATTGACGTGGGAAAGGCACCATGCCATAGTCCAAGACCCTGGGCTGAAAAGAAAGGAGATATCAACTGTACTCTCGTGTTCATCTCTCTTTGCTTCCTGACTACAGAGGCGATGTGACCAGCAATCTCAAGTTCTTGTCGTCTTGGCTTCCTCGTCATGATGGACTGTAACCGTGAAGTCTGACCTGCCTTCCTTAAGTCGCTTTTGCTGAGCATTTTTGTATCAACAAGGAGAAAAGTAACTAATAGAGCCTTGCAGGCTCCAGGCTCTGAGAGGACTTCTTGCCTAAGCTTCAGACTGCACAGCCAAGATGCTTCTGCCTACCTACGCTCTGTCTTAAATGTCTCCAGCAGGTTAGGTAGGACCTAATTAGGAAACACCCCACATAAGGAACATAAAGTCATTATCTTGGATATGCTTACAAAGTCTGAAGTATCTCTGTCTTGAGTTCCTTCTGTCTGTATGGAATCTATAATTCAATAGACAAGAACTCCATTTTTGGATGTGGGCTATCCTGATACGTAACTGGTTGACCTCCAAAGTTCATTTGTATATTTGTCCTTGATATAGTTTGTCATATACTTTAGAAGTTCCATTTTTATCCTAATATTACTAGTGGCCAGTGTGTACTAAACCTGGATGACCTACTTTTTCAAATTTAATCTGGCCTAAGATTGGAGAAATTGAGATATTTGTGCAGTGAGAGATTGCCATCTTAACACATAGTTAAACTGATGGATGTCCAAACCTGTCTAGACACAGACTATTATGGTTTTAATGCCCCCCACAAAGTTTATGTGCTGGGAACGTAATCCTCAAATATATTTGTTAATGATTTTTAAAGGTGATTAGGATTAAATAAAGTCACAAAGGAACAGTTTCTCTCGTGACATTAATAGGGCATAACACCTTATGGACTGGGGGAAATCCTTTATTATTATTATTATTATTATTATTATTATTATTATTATTATTATTATGGCGTTTTCTAATTTTTATTAGTATTTATTAATTGTTCAGACAAATGGTTTTCACTGTGACATTTCGTACACGTATATGGCACACTTTGATCATTTTCAATTCCCTATGCCATAGTCTGCTGCCCTCCTCCCACTGTGTGTCTTCTTTTATCTCCAAATCCCACTTTAACTTTCTTGTATTATCTCAATCATAATCCTTTTCTCTTGAATTGTTACATCTATACATATATATATATAAATACATAAATGCAACCTGCTGAGTCTGTTTAGTGTTGCTCATATGCATATGTGTTTATAAGTATCCACTCGGCATTGGATAGCCAATCTGGTTCTTTGGAGAAGGCTGATTCTCCCTTTCTCTGAAGCCATCACTTGCTTGTAGCTCTTTGTCTTGAGATGGGGCCTTTTGAGACTTCTCCCGTCCATGTTGTCATGTCAGTTGTTACTGACAATTTGCTGGTCTTGTTTAGGCAGTCATATCGTTGAAATTTCATGGGTTCGGCTTCCCTGTTATATACAGAACACACAGTCTTGCAGCAGACATCCGGACCCTTTGGCTCTTACAATTTTCCTGCCCCCTCTTCCATGCTGCTCCTTGAGCCTTATGTGCAGCCCTCGTGTTGTAGATGTATCTACTGGGCCTGGACTCCCCAGTCAGTTGTTCTCGGCATTTAAATGTTTTCATTTACTTTTTGAAATTAAAATTACATCATTTCCCACTTCCTTTTCTCCCCTCCTGTGGCTGTTTGGATGAAAATTACCCCCATTGGCTTACAGAGAGTGGCGTTATTTGAAAAGATTAGGACCTGTGGCCTTGTTGGGGTCAGCATGGCCTAACTGGAGGAAGTGTGTAATTGGAAGGTGGGCTTTGAAGTTTCAGAAGTTCAAGCCAGAACCAGTGGCTCTCTCTTCCTGTTGCCTGCTGATCCAGATGTAGGACTCTCAGCTCCTTCTCCAGCATCATGTCTGCCTGCACACTGCCACGCTTCCCGCCATGATGATAATGGACCAAACCTCTGAAACTGTAAACAAGCCCCAATTAAGTGTTTCCCTTTATGAGAGTTGTCATGGTAATAAAAACCCAAACTAAGACATCTCCAAACCCTGCCATAAATCCCTTTTTCCTCTCTTTCAAATTCATGGCCTACTTTATAATTAATTGTTGTAACATATGCGTGTAACACACACACACACACACACACACACATATAATTACTAAATACAATCTTCTCAGTCTACAATATTACTTGTACGTTTTCTGCATTTCTATCTTCTGGAAAAAGAAGCTTGTTTAATGAGGGGTGAGAGGTACACTTACTTGTGCATACAAGGATAAGGTTTTAGAATGCAAGTAGAAATAATCCCAGCTTAGGAAAGTGGCAGTAGTAGCTTCTCTTCTAGGTTCCATGGTCTCCCAGCCACAGGTCGTCCTACAGGTTTACAGGACCAGGTATGAATTCCCTCCTATTGACAAGGCTTGAAGCCCAATTAGACAGCTGCTGGTTACGGACACAATATACATGTTGCTATTTCATTGTTGTTTTTTAACCATCATAGCTGGATAGAACAGAGAATTGCTTTTCCCTCTTTGCATCTTCCATAGTACTTTCCAGAACTATAAAAGCTTGTCCTCAGGGAGGTCTTTTCAGGTCAGTTCTAGCTGATTCCTCCAATTCCTGTGTCTGAAGTGTGTGGGGTCTTCAGTACTGGGGACGTTACCTTCAAATTCTGGGAGGCAACCAAGGGCAGTGGTGACAGACTATGTTGTTTGGGCATCCCTTTGACTCCTTTGACCAACAGCTTGAAAGGTTGCTTCTCACGCCTGAATAGAATTTTTGTTGCAGAGTTTATGGCTTTGAGGGAAAGAATTGATATCCCTAATGGTTAATATCCATTTAAACTATACATAATTGTATACACATACACTTACATACACTGTTATTTTTATAGAAACATAAAACAATATAATTCTTTATGGCCTTTTCTCAATGTACCTAGTGTTATTTATCTCTTCTCCTTGCTCCTCATTCCCAGGTAAAGCCCCCTGCCCTTTCCTATGTCCTTCTTCATAGCACCTGTGTCCTGTATTCCTTTCTCAAGAGCTCCTGCCCCCTTACCATGGTCCCCTTTTACTTTCCTAGTCACTGCAGTTCTATACTCACATCTGAAGGTTTTGAGTCTAGGAATTACAGATAAGAGAAAACAAGCAGCATTTGTCTTTCTGGGTCTCAGGGAATATTCTCTAGTTCTCACTGCACACCTGCAAATGTCATGCTTTTGTTTTTCTTTGGGGCTGAATAGTATTCCATAGTGGTACCACATTTCCATTATCCATTCATCAGTTAAAGGACATCTGGGTTAGTTCTACTTCCTAGCTGTTGTGTATAGCGGGACAATGAACATGGCTGAACAGGCATCTGGAGAGCAGAGTGTTGAGCGTTTTGGGCACATGTGAAGGAGTAGTATAACTGGGTCATATATTTATTTTTAGCTTCTTGAGAGTTGTCCACACTGATATTCAAAGTGACTGCAGCAGTTTGCAACCCCACCAATAGAGAATGAGGGTTCCCTTTCCCTTCATCCTCCTCAGCATTTGTTGTCAGGTGTTCTCTTGATTTTAGCCACTCTGTCTGGGGTGAGATTAAATCTCAAAGTTGTTTTAATTTGCAGTTACATAATTTCTAAGGATGATGAACACTTTTTGAAGGATTTCTTATCCATTTTTATTGCATCTTTTGAAAACTCTTCATTCAGCTCCATAGCCAGTTTTTACTTTTTATTAAAAGTAAATTTTTCTCTCATATAATACATCCCAACCATGGCCACAGTTTCCCATCCCTCTACTCCTCTCGGCTCCCTCCCACCTCTTACTCACCCCTCTCCACTTCCTCTCCATTTCCTCTTTAGGAAAGAGCAGGCCTCTGAGAGATGACAGCCAGATAGAATAAAACAAGATACAACAAGACAAGGAAAAAGCCCTCATATGGACTGGACAAATCAACCCAATAAGAGGAAATGTATCTAGAACACATAGCCCCTTTTGCATTGGATTATTTGTTTTCTTGACTCTCCTTTCTGAGTTCTGGTATGTTATTAAGTCAAGAATAGAAATATTCTTCAGCAAAAAATATGTATAAGATACAAAGATGCAAATTCCAATTCCAATACACTAGCTATTCCAATACACTAGCTATTTTAAAACTTCCATGTCAGTTTAGCTATACATCATATGTTTACTTGAAGGTTAATTTTTTTCTAAACAGAAAAGCACAGAATAAGTTGAAAGTACAAATATACAAGTTTACATATCTGACAGAAATTAGATATAATTGTAACAATTCATCCTTTTAGATATTGCTTTCTGCATTGCCTCCTTATTATGAAATAAAAAAGGAAAATAAAAAATCATAAACTATTATAAGCATAAGGAAACACCCACACAGATAAATCTTTTAAAATTTAAAAAACCACAAAGCAGCCACTTTAACAGCAAGTGTAGAAGCCAAACATACTGAGAACTGGAAAAACAGAACTCACTGACGTGACTCAGAGGAAGGTAGGAAATCTGGAAGATTCTTAGAGCCACACAACAGGAAGCAGAAGAAGCTATGGGTGTCTGCCCACTGTAGTGGCTGCCCTACCCCCACCCCTGGGACCAGAGCTCTGGATAGAAGCATTCAGTACATTTATGAGAGGTTACTGACTGAATCAAGCTTTTGAGGAAAAAAAAAAAAAGTAGAAACATTTTCATCCAAAAATGCACTAGGATGAGATGATTAAAGAAAGTCTCCAAGGTGGAGGACAGCAGGGGGTCAGGGACTCATGTGTTTTAACCCTACAAGGAGAACATGAACTTCTCAGGGAATTGAATGCAGCCAGTGTAAGGCCCCTAAGCCAGATGGCCCAGGAGGCTCTCACATGGGAAAAACTATGGAGATGATCTGGGGTGGGGAGTGGGAGGTGGAGGGGTCAGGGTGGGCAGTTACCAGGGGCCTAGGCAGGGATCACAGGTTCTTCCCAGAGATGCAAGATGGTGGGGACAGAGGCGGTTTGGAACATGGCACGATGGACTCCAGGGATGAACACAGGCTCTTGTTCTCAAATATTTCTGAGACAAGGCTATGCACTCTCTAAGTATATCCCTAGCTATAGTCAATCTGGCCTAATGAAACAGAGATAGCACCTCTGAATGCATATGCCAATGTCCTAAATAATATGTTGTAAGACTATTTCAGAAATCTAATAAAAATCTATGAAAGCAAGTGTGTTTCATATCAGGAATAAAGAAAAATCCAATATTGAGACATTTATTAAAGTAGAAAAATCACATGATTACATCAAGAGATGCAGAAAGAACGCCAGATAAAATTCAACCACATTCCTGATAGAAATCTCCTAGGAAATAATGTAGTGAGGTTTTTAAAGAGTATTTATTATAAATAGTAGTACATACATCTTTAAACGCTGGAATGCAGGCTCTTAACAGTTGGTATAAGAGAAGGATGGTCTCTACATGATAGATAATTACTCATCTTTTCTCTTCATTTGAAAACCCCTAGGTCATAGACCAAGGGGAGGGGAATAGGGTGAAAGCAGGAGGGAGGGAGGAACGGGAGGATACAAGTGATGGGATAACAATTGAGTTGTAATTTGAATCAATTAATAAAATTTTAAAAATTAAAAAAAAAGAAAGAAAACCCCTGAACGTTAGGGCCAGACCATACTACTGTTATACCACCACATTTATTACCACATTTAGGGTGTTTTACACATCCGTATCCTCGTGCCTCATAATTTTTAGTGGATGTAACCCCTACATTATCCCATAGATCAATTGATTGAAATTAATCAATAAAACAGTTATCGCATGCCTGTAATTCCAGCACTTGGGCGGCTGAAGCAGGTGGATCGCTGTGAGTTCGAGGCCAGCCTGGTCTACAGAGCAACTCCAGGACAGCCAGGGCTAATACAGAGAGACCTTGTCTCAAAAAACCATAAATAAATAAATAAATAAACAAACAAACAAACACAGTTATCTCCACTTGAGTTCACACGTAAGAAACACCAGCAATTTGTGTCTGGAGTAAAATCGTTCTTTCCATAATTTAAATAGTCATGCAACACACGGAGTCTGTCATTCATTCTGCCTTGTGCTGAAAATGAAAAAGAAAAGAAATGACTGAAGACAAAAGTGGGAGGGAAAGAAGGAGGGAGGAAGGGAGGGAGGGAGGGAGGGAGGGAGGGAGGGGAACAGAAGGCTCCTGCATTCCTACACACAGAGTTGTCAACAGGCTTTTCCTGACCAGAAATTTTCATCCATGGTGGAGGCCTGCTCAGTCTGATTTCTATATTCTTTTACCATTTTTTACTCAACTCTGTAAGATGAAGGAATCAGAAAAAGCACAGACATGAGGATGTACCTACCTCCCAGTCAGAGCTAAAAGCTGACTGGTCCAGATGTTTTGGTCAAGTCCTCTGGGTAAAGTTTTCCCTGCTACCTCCTGAGACCTTGTTAGGATTTTCCTCAGTCCTGTCTGTGTGTCTTTCGGAAACCACTTCTGATGGCTTTTTACATGCAGAAATGGAGAGCTCACTGGATCCATTAATGACCAGCATGCCTTGCTTAGTTTCTAGGGAACAGAGGTTTCTATCCATCCCTGCTTTGCTAAAAGGACCTTCACATTATTTTGCCTTCTATCAGAATCCCTGCTCCCTTCCTCTTGAATTTCATTTCATCTGTCTCTAAACAGCATAATTCCCCCAGGGACACTACTCAGCGGCCACTTGGGGAAACTCAGACAAGAATGATATGAATCATCTGAAATGTGAATTCAAAGGAAAGAGTCCCTGTTTTCTAAATCTAAATCAGAGATCGCTTGATGTGATGACCAAAATCAACCTCTGCTGCCAGCTCTGGTGGTGCACATCTTTAATCCCAGTGACTGAAAGTCAGAGGCAGGGGCACCTCTGTGAGTTCAAGGGCAGCTTGGTCCACAAACAGAGTTCCAGGACAGCCAAGGTTATACAGAGAAGCTGTCAAGAAGAAGAAAGAAGGAAGAGGAGGAGGAGAAAGAATCCCTCTCTTATTGCATTTGTATGTCAAAGATTAGAAGTATCATTTTTTGGTTTACATTTGATGGAATTGTCAGAGGCCCGATAATTGGTTAAAATATCATAGCCTCCCTTATTTTTTCTCTGTTTGTCTGTGTCTGTCTCTGTCTCTGTCCACCCATGTGAACATCAGGGGACAGTTTGGAGAGAGCTGGAATGTCCCATCTTGTTTGGAGCAGAGTCTCTCATGTTTCTTTTACTATGTTATGTACTCCAGGCCACCTGGATTACACACTTCCAGGTAATTCTCCTGTCTCTACCTTCCATCTCGTGGTAGGGGCATTGTGATTACAGATGTCTCCCATAATATCCCACCTTTGGCATAGGTTCTGGGAATCCAACTGAGAGGACTGAACTCAAGTCATTAGAGTTGCGTGGCTAGCACTTTTATGGGCTGAGGCGTCTTCCCAGTCTCCAGTGCATGTTGTTGTAGTATGGTGGCCCAGATTGACCAAAACACCCTTCCTGAAAAGGACAAATGATCAACTTTTACACCAAGATATTTTATATTATTTAGAGCTATTGCAAAAGGTGATTTGTATATTGGTGGACTACTGATTCTTATTTTTTCAGTTAATCTTGTATCCAGCTACTTTGCTGAAAGTGTTTACTAGCTGTAGGAGTCCCCTAGTGCAGTTCTTAGGGTCATTTATGTATTCTATTGTATCACATGCAAATAATAATACTTTGACTTCTTCCTTTCCAATTTTTATCCCATTGGTCTCCTTCAGTTGTCTTATTGCTCTACCTTAAACTTCAAGTGTGGTATTGAATAGGTATGGAGAGCGTGGACACACTTGCCTTGTTCCTGATTTTAGCGGAATTGCTTTGAATTTCTCTCCCATTTAATTTGATGGCAGCTCTAGGCTTTCTGTAAACTGCCTTTATTACATTTAGGTATATCTTTTGTATCCCTAATCTCTCCAGGACTTTTATCATGAAGGGTGTTGGATTTTTTCAAAGGCTTTTTTTTTTTAAGCATCTAATGAAATGATCTTGTGTTTTCTTTTCTCTTTTAGTATATTTATATGGCATATTACATGTATTTATTTCATATGTTGACCCATCCCTGCTTCTTTCTTTGTTGAGTCTTATGTGATTTGGGTATCAAGGTAACTGTGACCTCATAACAGGATTGGGCAATGTTTCTTTTGTTTCTGTTTTGTAGAATAATTTTCAGAGTATTGGCATTAGTCTTCTTTGAAAGTCTGGTAGAATACTGTGCTAAAAGTATCTATCCCTAGGTTTTTTTGAGGGGGGGCAGGGAACTTATATTAACTGCTTCTGTTTCACTAGAGGTTATGGTTTTATTTAAATTGTTTATATGATATTGATTTAACTTTGCTAAGTGGTACCTATCTAGAAAATTATCCATTTCTTTTAGATTTTCCAATTTGGGAGAATTCAGGTTTTTAAAGTGTGTTCTTATGACTCTCTGGATAGCCTCAGTGTCTTTTGTTATGTCCCCCAATTTTATTAATTTGGGTCTCTCTCTCTCTCTCTCTTTCTCTGTCTGTCTGTCTGTCTGTCTGTCTGTCTCTCTGCCTTTTAGCAAGTTTGGATAAGGTTTTGTCTGTCTTATTGATTTTTTTTTCAAGAACTCTATTTCTTTGATTCTTTGTGTTATTCTCTTTGTTTATGTTTTATTGATTTGGCCCTCAGTTTGATTATTTCTTGCCATTTACTCCTCTTGGGTGTGCTTACATCTTTTCCCCAGAACATTCAGGTGGGCTGTTAAATTACTAGTATGAGATCTCTCCAATTTTTTTTATGCGGTCACTTTGTGCTACAAACTTTCCTCTTAGCACAGCTTTCCTTGTGTCTCATAAGTTTAGGTATGTTGTACATTCATTTTCATTGAGTTCTAGAAAGTCTTTAATGTCTTTCTTATTTCTGTCTCAACCAAGTTTTTATTAAGTTTAGAGTTGTTTAGTTTCTGTGAATTTGTAACCTTTCTGCAGTTTCTGTTGTTATTAATATCTGCCTTTAATTTGTGGTGGTCTGATAGGATGCATGGAGTTATTTCAGTTTTCTTGTATCTGTTGAGACTTTCTTTGTGTCCGAATATATAGTCAATTTTGGAGAAAGTTTGTGATTTGCAGAAAAGAAAGTGTATTCTTTTGTGTTTGGGCGAAATGTTCTGCAAATATCTTTTAGGTTCATTTGGCTTATAATGTCTGTTAGCTCCAGTATTTTTCTGTGCAGTTTTTGTCTAGATGACCTGTCCATTGGTGAGAGTGGGATATTGAAGTCCCCACTATCAGTGTGTCGGGTATGGGGTCAATATGTGACTTAAATGATAGTAGCGTTTCCTTTACCAATTCAGTGCCCTTGTGTTTGAGGCATAGATTCTAAGAATTTAAATGTCTTCTTGAGTGTTGATTCCAGATATTTTGTTGCTGCTATTGTTCATGGTGGTGATGGTGATGGTGATGTGTGTGTGTGTGTGTGTGTGTGTGTGTGTGTGTGTGTGTGTGTGTGTGTAAGGGAGTGGACGTGTTTGTCCATGTCTGTGGAGAATAGGCTGTCGTTCTTCACATGCTAACCACCTTGGTGAAGTGTTCCTCTGTAGTTCCTGTTCAAATTCCTAAATTTTTCATTTCAAGAATTTCCTGTGTTTGTGTTTTCTCTATTGCTTCTATTTCCATTTTATGGTTCTGAACAATTTTATTCATTTCCTTCAACTGTTTGTTGCTGTTGTTGTTTTCGTGAGTTTCTTGAAGGGATTTATTAATTTCCTCTTCAAAGACTTCTATCATCTTCATATAGTTGGTTTTAACATCTTTTTCTTATGCTTCAGCTATGTTGGAATGTTCAGAGCCTGTTATGGTAGGATAGCTGGGCTCTAGTGGAAACATATTGGCTTTTATTGGTTGTGTCCTTACTATGGCATCTAGCCATCTTACTTTGTGATAATTATAGGTGCTGATGTCTAGGTTTGCCTTTGTTGGATGGGTGTTTTGTTTCTTAGATTTTGTTTCTTCCCTGGATTCTCAGAGAGTGTGATGGCTATGTATTGCCTTTTTTTCTGGTCTGCTCATCTGGTATGCTCACAAAGAGTGCCTGCTGGTGTTGGGGGCTGGGATGTCAGGATGAGTTGGAGAAAGGAAGCTTGGAGAAAAAGATCTTTGTGATCCCTTGGGGATGGGGTCAGAGAAAAGAGAGAAACCATGACAGATTTTCTGCTACAGAGCTGGGACTGAGACTGGGGTTTTGAATCTCAGGAGCAGTAGGAGAAGTGTGGATTTACCTTTAGCCTATTTGTTGGTTTGAGAGGAGGAGCCCTTGAGATATCAGGAGGTGCCTGCTGGGGTTGGGGTCTGGGAGGAGTTGGAGGAGGAAGATCTGTGGGAGATGAAGGACGGGGAGGGAGCTACCAAAAGTGATCTGCACAGAGCTGGGGATGAGACTCAGGCATTGGATCTGGGGAAGCAGAAAGAGTGATTGACAAATTCTTTTAAAGAAATGAGTTTAGTATTATGAACTTAACTATAAAACAATATTTTGATTTAACCCTAATCCAGAAGCTATCTCCAATTGATAATCACTCACAAAGGAAAAATTTTCTTCCAACAGAGTCTCACTAGGTAAACAAAACAAACAAACAAACAAACAAACACTCCCTTAAGTACAGACCCCACACAGTAGTAGATGGCTCATACGAAACAAACTCAATGGCATTTTTGGAGGTTTCTAATCTCACAATGGTTTATACGGGCATTATTTTTCTTCCCCCCTTCTCTTCATTTTCCTTCCTTTCTTCCTTCTTTCTACCTTCTTTTCTCACAAGTCTTTTGCATATGTATTATGGCTTCTTGTGTTTTTTTCTGAGATTTCTGTGTATGTGAATGTGTGTGTCTCTGTGTCTATATGTGTTTCTTGTGCTTTTTGTTTGGCTTTTTTTTTTTTATTTGTTTTGTCCTATTCTGATTTGCTTATATCTTACCTTAATTTTTAGATGCTTCTTTGTATTCTAATGACATTGAGACAGAAAGGGGGTGGGATTAGGTGAGCTGGAAGTCCGGGGGAGGGGTACTGAGAGGAGTTGAGGTAGGGGAACTCATAATCAGAACATATTATATGAAAAAACCCTTATTTTTATTAGAAAATGAGTTTACTATTATGAAACATTCTAACTGTAAGACAATATTCTGATTTAATTTTATTTCCAAATCTTTAGAAGTTAAAGTAATATTAAATTTTGTTACTTATTGATCTGTTAAATTTCCTGTTATGCATCTTCCAGTACATATAATAACTACCAATTAAAGAAATGTCATTTTTCAATATACTAAACATTCTTTGCCATCTTAAAATGCACTTAAAAAATTAACAATCTCAAAGATATTATCCATAGTGATCTTGATTTCCTATCTTCTAGTTTTCTCTTTTGTCTGGAAAAAAAAACAATACTTAACTTTGTTAATGGATTTAGTTAATAAAACTATGTATGTGAAGCAATCAATATGCCTTAGAAATATATAAGTTTATGTTTATATATGTAAAGTGGATGCTTTTTATGTAATTTTATATCTACATTTATCTTTTCATTTTACATATTTTTGTGTACAGTTCTTTAATTTTTTGAGGCATCACAGTTCATTCAGGCTTTATCACAAGTAGGTTATACAACAAACTAAAAACTCTTCTCCACAAATTCCCCTTGTTGCCAAAATGATGCCCAAACTCTCCCTCACACCTAAGCCTTCCAAAGCACTGGTCCCTGTTACTACCATTGCATATTTTTCAGAATGTCACTCACACTGAACTTTTTGAGTGGCTTATTTAACTTAATCTAACATAGTTTATATCCAGCCATGCTGTCACACGTATTAAAGATTCAACTTTCAATTGCTGGAAATATTCCAGAGTTGTTCTCCATTGATCCAACTGAGGAACACTAAGTTGATTCTGGCTAATACAATATTTAAAAATGATTTTCTGTTTTAAGCATTTGGCCCCAATATTTTCTGTGAGTGTAAGTTTTTATTTTCCTAATGTAAATAAGAGTCATATTTCTGGATCATATGACAAACATATGTTTATCTTCACAGGAAACTTTCAGGCTTTTGCCAACATCAATCAGTTCATGCATCGCCTTACAAGGATGAATGTGGTGGTTTGAATGAAAATGGTCCACACCCCCCCCCACAGGGAGTGGCACTATTAGGAGGTGTGGCCTTGTTGGAGTAGGTGGGGCTTTGTTGGAGGAAGTGCATCACTAGGGTTGGGCTTTTAGGTCTCAGATGGTCAAGCCAGGCCTGGTATATCTCTCTTCTTACTGCCTGCCAATTTGAATGTGAAACTCCCAGCTACCTCTCCAGCAACATGTCTGCTTATGTGTTACCATGCTTCCCACCATGACAATAATAGACTAAGCCTCTGAACTGTAAGCCAGTCTCAATGAAATGTTTTCTTATAAGAGTTGCCGTGTTCATGGTGACTCTTTGCTACAAGACAAACCCTAACTAAGACAATGGGTATTGTCATTAGTTTTTAAAATTTTGCCATTTAAGCAGGTGTGTGGGGTATAGCACACCAACTGTCATTTAAACACCCTCACTAGCTAATGTTGAACATCTTTGACATACTTATCTGGAAATCATATTTTTAATAAAGTATCTCTCAATACACATTACCTCACTGTATTTAAAATTGTGTTTTGTTCTTATGGTTGGATTCTGGGAGTTATTGCTATATTGTAAACAGAATTTATTTGGTGGAAATAAGATTTTCAAATATTTTCTGAGTCTAAGGTTGGCCTTTATACTTTTCTAATGAAGTTTATGTGGCCCAATATGCTGATTTTACTTCAAGGAATCTAGTTTTTTACCTAGAGTCTAAGAACTCCAGGCATAAGTAATCTCACATAACTGTAATCCTAGCACTTGGGACAGGAATCACTTGAGCACAAGAGTTTGAGACTAGCAACACCATGTTTAAACACAACACACATGCACTTTGCTTAAACTTGGGTCCTCAGAGTTTCATATATGATTTCATGAATTACTTTTCAGGCATGGTGTTGGGGGCACTTGGGGTAATTGTCTTCTCTGGATTCCCTGTCCTGATGCACTTGCTGTGGTCCCACTAACCCTTCCCAGTGCCTCATGGGGCCAGGATGGGAGCTATAAAGTAAGCCGTGACACTGGGTAGTTTCCATTTCCAATTTTGTTTCTATCTAATACAATCTTATTTAACATAACACAAAATATTCTATTTTCTTTTGCATTTCCATATACATGTTTAAAAGAGATTGCCTGTTTCTACCAAAGGAATGAATAAATCTTTCTGATTTTGATCGGCAATGCATTGAACCTCTCTATAAATTTGGAAGGAATTTGCATCTTGAATTTTTGCATCTTCTAACCATAAGCATACTTTATTTCTGCATTTATTCCCATCACCATTAATATCTTTCATCAATGTTTTAAATTTTTCAGGAGACAGAATTTGAAAATAATTTATTAGTCTTATACCTAAGCAAATTATCAATATATTGAAAAACCATCCCAAATTTTAAGAAAAGTTTCCAATTGCTACTCAGTAGTGTATTAGTTCTTGACTATTTTATAAATGGTTCTTTGGGCCTGGTGTGATGGTGCTGACTTTTAATCCCAGCACCAAGGAGGTAGAGGCAGCCAGGTCTACACAGCAATCTCCAGGCCAGCCAAGGTGACATAATCAAGCCCATAGACAAGTCTCAAAAAGGTAAATAAAAATAGGCTCCTTGGGATTTACCATTGTACTTGTGAATAAGAGACATTCTGTTTCTTCTCTTCTGATTTTAAACTGACTCTTCTAATTTTATTTCCCAAACTGGAACTTCTAGTAGAATGCTGAGTAGGACCAATGAGAATGGATGTCTTTACCCTATCCCTGCTTTACAGGTGAACTATTTTTTTCTTACAAAAGAAAGTATTTCATTGGGATTTGATTATAGTTTCAGAACATTATCAGCAAGGTAGGAAGCATGGCAACATGCAGACAGACATGAGCTTTTTCAGTGTCCCAGTTCCGAATAAAACACAGAGGTTTAACATTATTTACAAACACCTAGGCCATAAGCTTTGGTTCATTCCTTGACTTGTTTATAACTTATTTTACCCATTTATTCTATTCTATGTGGGCCACATGGCTGGTTATCTTTCCTCAGTTTCATGTGTCAGTCTTCTTCAGAGTCCAGGGCAAATCTCCTGCCTCTGAATCTATCTCAGAGTTCATCTCTCTCTGTCTCTCTCTCTCTCTCCTCTCTCTCTCTCTCTCCTCTCTCTCTCCTCTCTCTCTCTCTCTCTCTCTCTCTCTCTCTCTCTCTCTCTTTTCTCTCTCTCTCTCTCTCTCTCTCAAAACTTCTACCTCCTATTTCCTGCTTCAGCTAACAGACCTAGGGGAGGGGAATAGGGTGAAAAAGGGAGGGAGGGGGGATGGGAGGAGACAAGTAAGGGGATAACAATTGAGATGTAATCTGAATAAAGTAATAATAAAAAATGAAAAAGAAAGTGATGCTACTTGAGGGGGATTAGGAGGTGTGGCCTTGTTGGAGAATGTGTGGTCTTGTTGGAGGAAGTGTTCTCTGGAGGTGGGCTTTAAGGTTTCAAAAGCCCAAGCCAATCCCAGAATCTCTCTCTTCCTGCTGCCTGCAGGTCCTGATGTGGAACTCTCAGTTACTTCTCTACATCACTGTAGAGAGATTCTCTTGTGTACTGTATAGAAATATCACCTGTCAATAACAGGTGAACTATTTAGTCTTTGCTTTGAATATGGTGCCCATTCCAGAGTATGTTTATACATTATGTTACAGAATCCCTTTTCTTCCGACCACTTGAGAACTTCTTTAAATGACATCTCTGAATCTATCAACATAGCTGTATGGTTTTTCTATTGGCAAGGTGAATATGTTAATTGACTTTTGAATGCAGAACTAGCCTTGCATTCCCAAGAGAAATTCCACTTGATCACAATGAACTATTATGGACTTTTTGGCTCATCCTAGATTCCCTTTGCTACAGTTTTGTTGAGGATTGGGGTCTGTGCTTACAGAGGTCTGTTGTTTTCCTCCACGGATTGTTTTCATCTGTTTTGGATATTGGTAAACACTGCATACTTAATGAATTGGTAAATTGTCTTGTTCCTAGTTTATTAAAGATATTACAAAAATTTGGTTTTATTTCTTCTGAAATAAAACTGTTTGGTATGATTCATCTGAGAGTTTTCTTTTCAATACTATTTTATATGAATAAAATGTTATACAAATATGAGCCCCTTTGGCTCCCTTTTTTATTGTTTTTGTCTTTCAAGAAATCAGTCTACATTATCTTAATTATAAAATGCATGTGCACAGAGTCACTCACACTAATCTCTAGGATGTTGGTAGTGTCTACAGAGTCTAGAGTGATATCCTTCCTGTCATTACTAACTTTTGTCTCTTCTTTCTTTCTGCTTTCCAGTAGTTTCCTAGAGGTATATCAACTGATTAGACTTTTCAAGAAGCTATCATTTGGGTTTTATAGCCCCTATTCTTTTCATGTTTCAATTTCTTTTATTTCTGTTCTGATCTTTATCATTTCCTTCCCTCTGCTTGTTTATGGCAGAACCTGCCTTCTTCTCTAGTTTATTAAAGTGAAAGCTGACATTATCGATTCCAGACCGCTTTGTTTCCCAGTATTAGCATTTGGCTGATAGAACTTGCTCTCCAAGGACTACTTTAACTGCACCACAAAAGTTTTACTTTATTGTATCTTCATTTTGTTAAAAATATTTTATTTATTTAAGGCATCTTCAGAGTACATTCCTACTGACATGGTTATTATCTAGACAGCCTTATGAATGCATATTTTATCTCAAGCAAGAATTGTATTTTCCCACATTAAGCTAATACTCTGGAGGATAAAGAGGCATTGCAGAAAAGGAAGATCTTTTGAGGCATAAAGGAAAGGATGTTATCAGACTCGATTTGTAAAAGTAACTTTTATTTGCTTTGGTAATGGTATAATTTTCATCTCAGAAGCTTACTCCCTCCATTTGCTAACCTTGGCCTAGTCCTGGAAGCTTCTACCATTTGTACAATCTCATCCAGGCCTAAAATGTTCTCAGTATCTGAGACTCACTGCTGAATAAGGTCGTCCTTTCTAGTTCTTTCTGAACTGTGGCTGACTGGTTCAACTCAGCTCCCAGAAGACTGATTCAATCTGGCTTCTCTCAACTTCTGACTGAATTGCTCTGCTTAGCCTTAAACTAAACTCTATGAATCTGTTCTAATCTTCTGGCTCCTTCTCATTCTCTGGCTCATTCTGTGTTCACCAGTGACTAGCCTAGCTTATTTTCTTTCTCTGCAACCCATCCCTGTAAAACTGTCCAAATAAAACTCTCTCTCTCCCTCCCTCCCTCCCTCCCTCTCTCTCTCTCTCTCTCTCTCTCTCTCTCTCTCTCTCTCTCCACACTCTACTATACTGCTATTAAGTTGGGTGTATCTTATCTCTGACTCATCCTCTCAAATCATTCTCTTATTGGTCACTTTGTCTGTCTCTCAATTAGATATCACTGTTTATTCCAGCCAGAATGATTAAAGGTGTGTGGCATGTCATAATTCCAGCAGGATCATGGGGACCTAGGTCTTTTGATGTGATCTCTTGCCAGAGCAAGCATGTTGCTGAATTACAATTCTAAATGCCCCACTTGATGAGATGAAATGCTATCTAGGCCAGGGGCTCCAAGCTAAGAACCTATAGGGATGCAGTGTGTTCCAGGTTTCCAGATTTTGTGGGCTGCCATCCATGCTGAGGTGGGCTTTGATGATGCAGCTGACATTTCTACCTGTTGTATGGAACCCCTCACTCTTATTCCTGTAAGTAACCTCAATAAAACTCATTGATTTACCAAGGTGAACTTTGTAGTACCCTTAGTTTGGCCTGATTTGGACTCTATCTGGAGAGAGAGGGGGGGGGGAATAAGAGAGAGAGAGAGAGAGAGAGAGAGAGAGAGAGAGAGAGAGAGAGAGAGAGAGAGAGCGAGAGAGAGAGAGAGAGAGAGAGAGAGAGAGAGAGAGAGAGAGAGAGAGAGAGAGAGAGTGTGTGTGTGCGCGCGTGTGTGTGTGTGTGTGTGTGTGTGTTATGTCTCCCCAGGACATATCTGTTACACAACAACAGATAACAAAGTCCTTCAGCTATAGAAAGCAACTTTAACTAGCAGACAGTTTCTCTTGAAGGCCCACAAACAAGGTAGCTAGCTCTGCTTTATTCTACAGTATTCTGTTCTTGATTGCCTTCGCTGTTTTCTTTCCCCCTTTTTATTCAAGCTTCCTTACTGTTAGCCAGTACATACTGCTTCCTGAATGTAGTACCTGCAAAACAAATATCCTTAATAATTTGGGGCTTGCTTATATAATTCTAACCCTGCTTATAATTACATTGAGGTTTAGCCAAAGCATTCAATCAAACTGACTTTGGGAATTTCCCTGTTTTCCTTTTGGTGCTGCCCTTCTTACAAACAAGCTGGTTTCCTCACCAACTGAACCCAGTCAGCAAGTGATGCACATGGTTGCCAAAACCCAGTGACAGATGAGATAGAAACCTAATGTCTATACTGTGAAAATCCTAGAAAAGAGCATTTCTTATTAGATAGAAAGAAAAATGCAAGGCAAGCTCACCATTGCAATCAAGATTTCACAGAGAGTCCAGAAAAAAAAAAAAAAAAACAGAAATGGATGGGATATATTTAGATTTTTCTCCCTTTGACACACTTGTAAGAAAGGTACCTGAGCTAAGGCAAATCTTCATCTTCATCCAACTTACAAATTGCAGTTAATAGTTTTTCATTCCTCAAATGTAATCCTAATTGTTACAGGCTTCAGTGATCCACTTTCAGTGGAAATAGTGAGATGTGACTGTCTGATAAAATCACCCTGGCACTAGGCAATGGAATCTGTGCCAAGCTAATTCTGTGTGACATGACATCCACCTCTGGGTATTTAAAGTATCACTGATTATTAACTGCAATCTATAATCTGAGAATCATACAGGCATCTATGATGTCATTAATTGATGTCTGCTTTCAGGACAATTTCTTAATATCCTATAACCATTTTGACCTACAAATTTCCCTCCAGAGGAAAAGAAGACATTTAGATAATTCAATTCATAAAGGAAAAGCCTTACATTTCAATTTAATTTAAAAGTAACCAATGAAGGAAGAAGAAGAAACTGCTTTCTTCTACATTTCACACTTTATGTGAGATTGAGAAGTTGGTAGCATTCTACAGATGATAGGGCAGAGGGACCCATATAACCGCTATATTGCTAGAACCACGCAAATACTCATCCAAAGAAGTCTGTAATCTTAGGCAGGCAGCAGCTAAGTGAGAGGCCTTTTGCAGAGGACTGCAAATCAAATTAAGGAATGAATGTTAAAACATCTTTTGGGCCTATACTGTTACGATAATTTTCCAAGCGGGAAATACAAAAGTCCTGAAACTGTGTAGTCTAGGTCATGCCCAGCTGTCGTCTATGTGGCCTTTTCAAATTGGACATCAGTTCTCCTCATTTAATATGTTCACCCTTGACCCCAGCTCACATCAGATTCTTTCCTGTAGTAATTACCCATGATGCAATATGCTTCAGGTGCAGGCTCTCCAAGACCTAACCTCTGCTGAGCAGTTGTGGTTCCATCACATAATCCTCACATGATCTTTTTAAGAAAACTAGGAATTGATGAAGATTGAAATGACTAGCATATGACTATCTTGTTCAATGCAACAAACAGTGGTGCAGTTATGGATGGATCTTGTTAGATGATAATGGCCAATCCTATGGTTCGAGCTAAAGAAAAATGAAGAAGAAATCAACCTAATTCCCAATCTTTGTGTTAAAACTGAAAGCGGGAAATACTGAAGAGAAGCAAAAGTAATTATTTTCACTCACTCCAGGAATTACTACCAAGAAGATAAACCTGCATACCACTTTAACTGTTTGCTTATCAAGACAAGTTGTCACAAGCCCTTCATCTTGCTATAGTCATCAATCCAAAATTCTCTCTCTTGCTACCATCTGAAGTTTGAGAACCAGCACTAGCCAGCCCACTTCTGGGGAGTCACTTTGTGTACAGGAATTTTAATCCAGCAACATGGCAGCTCTGGCAAGAGATCACATCAAAAAAACCCTAGCTCTACATGTAATGCAGACATGCCACACACCTTTAATCCCTAACAATGATGTATAAGTGAGGGACAAGCAAAGCGACAAAGCAGAGAAAGACTTGAGTGAATAGGATACTCCCAGTTCTCACAAGAACAGCACAGGAATGAGAGGTGGTTTAAGAGAGCGCAGGAAGAGGTGGTGAGGTGGGAGAGTTGAGTTCAGTCAGTTGGAAGCCAGTGTGGAGGCAGTGCAGTGGAGCTGAGTTTGGTGACATTCAGTTGTGTTATTCAGGAGTCCATCCACTTTAGTGCAGGTCAGCAGAGACAGCTGGAGCCAGAGAATAAAAAGCAGCCAGAAGACTAGAACAAATTGCCGTGGTTAGTTTGAGGCCAAGCAGAGCAATTCAATCAGAAGGAAAGAGAAGCCAGGTTGAATCAGTCAGCTTGGAGAGGAGTTTGAACCAGAACAGCTGAGTCAAACCAGCCAGCCAGAGTTCAGAAAGGCTAAGGAAAGATTCTCATCTCATGCCCTCATCTGAGTAAATAAAAACAACATTAACAACTTTGAAACCTTCCAATGAAGTGGTTCCAAAACTCTGTAGATATTCTTCCATAATTTCCACATCTTGAGAAAGTGTCCACATTTTATGAAGTGGCACTCTTCTTTAGCACTCATCTAGTAAGTTTAATCTTGGTTGATAGATTTCTTTTTGTAAAGTATTAAAAGTGGGGTAGAGTTAACACCACTACACTTCTCATCGACTCTTATTACCTTAAATATAAAATGGGTCATATATCCTCAGAGTATCTGACCTTGTTTACAGTCTCAAAGGATGAGACCATGACCATAACATCAGGAAGCATGGTGGCAGGCAAGCATGGCACTGGAAGCAGGAGCTAAGAGTTTACATTTGATTCACAAGATGGAGGCAGAAAGAAAGCTAGACCACGCCTGGCATGGGCTTTTGAAACCTCAAATCCCATCCGCAGATGACACTCATGCTCCAACAAGGCCAGATCTCCTAATCTTTCTGAAAGAGTACACCAATTGAGAACCAAACATTAAAATATGGGAGCCTATAGGAAGGTGCTCTCATTTGAACCACACAGCTGAACAAGGGCACTTCTGCATTCTTAGTTTAACTTGAGGTGACCTGGTTTTCACTTGCTTATTTATACTTAGATGAGACTGTTCAGTGCCCAGCGTCTTATTCTAGGGGTGAGGAAGCAAAAGAAAGGTAGAGATCGGCCTGTATAAAAGTGTTTTGAGAAACCCAGGTTAATGCAAAGCCAAAGACCTCCAGCTACTGACTGTGTGCTTCCTTCAGTAATACGTCACCTTAAGGAAAGGGAGGTGGTTTTCTCTCTTTGAGAGCAACAGACTCCCTATACTCTTCCACCAGAGAAATCATTTCTCTTATGGAGTGACTGTTATGCAGACTACTCAGCATACTATTAACATCTTTCTTTATAATGCATACCAAAAAAATTTTTATTGTAAATTATTTGGGCCATTAGTCAGTGCCAATTTTTCCCCACAAGACTATAGCCTCTGCAATGTCAAGGAACCATCTTTTTATACAGAAAAAAAAAAAGCTTACGGCAATGGTTGGTCCTCTTTGCCTCATGGTGCATACTCAGCAGGAAATAGAAAGACCCCAGGAAAGAACTTCAGTGGGTAACTTAAGGAAGTTGCACAAACACAAAGGAAGCTCGTCATCTAGAGGCAATGCTTCCTAAATCACACTTGTCACAAAAGTTTTCGCCAAAAATGTAATGTGGTGAGAAAAATAAGTAAAATGGAGTGAATTTTCATAATGCGGCATAGTTTGCACTACATTTTATCCTACTCTTTTAGTATTAAAAAGCCCTCTGCTGCAATTTATAAAATGGTAGTATTACTAGGTAATAGTTTTCAGTGCTTGTGATTTTTAGATTGACATTATTTGAGAAATTTAAATTGGCTACTCTATCTTCGTCATCCAACTTCATTTTCTTTTAATAGTGCCCCCCTTCATAAAGCCTAAGAGTCTGATCCCATTGTGCTAAGACATGTCAAAGTACAATTTTATAAATAATAAAACATGAGTCTAGTACAAATATACAGTGTGCAGATGTCAGAATGTTTTGAACTCATTAATAAGAAAATGAGCTAAAGTGTTAAACCTTTTCAAAGGATATGAAATTTAAAGAGAAAGAAAGGAAACTGAAAAAAAGATTGTAATTTAGATAAAGAACAAAAAAATCTTAATCACTGGACATTACTGTTTCCAAAGGACAAAAGTCATTGAATTTTTCACCAGGAAAACAACAATTTGAACTATGCCAACCTTCCCTAAGTTGATGTGTAACCTTAGAGAATTTGGACCCTCATCAATAGTAAATAGTAAACCAAGCACAATTGCTTCCTCTTAGTGTGATATGGGAGTTACATGCATTTATTAAGATAGTCTCCATCTGAATAAAAGGATCACACATAAATATTATTGTTTCATTTTCCAGTTTTAAATAATTTAAAGGAAAAATTCTTCAGTATCTAGGTTTAAATATGTATATATATTTGTGTGTGTGTTTATGTGTGGGTTGTATATGTGTGTACATATTTGCATATATATATATATATATATATATATATATATATATATATATTGAAAGTAAGAGTGAAAAACCAGTTATTATGACTTGAAACTATTAATATGGATTCAGAAATTTCTCAGGAGTGCCGTACACAGTGCTGCAATAAGTGGCCCAGGGCACTGAGATAGGCTGTCTTCCAGTTCCGGAGGCTGCAAGTTCAACATCAAGGTGCGAGCAGGACAATGATTGCCCCAGGATGCTGTGGGAGCATCTGTTCCAGGTCTCTCTCCTAGCTCTTGTGGTTGCTTTGCTTATGGCAGTATAACTTGTTTGACTGTACACATAGCATCTTCCTTGTGAAAGTAAGTAGTCACATGATAGCCTCCTTATATGAGTGTTCACATGGCATCCTCTTTGTGTAAGTGTAGAGAAACGTTAATTCAGAACGTGGCTGCTCTGGCAAGAGATCACATCCAAAAATCCAGGTCTGTGTGATCCAACTGGACTACAAACATGCCTTTAATCCAGAAGACAGAGGCAAAAAGAGCTGAGTTCAAGGCCTGCCTGGTATAGAGCAAGTACCTGATAAAAAAAAGGTTAGGTCCAGGTGTGGTGGTACGTGCCTTTAATCCCAAACGAAGGTAAAGTTAGTTTGTAGAAAGAAGCACCCATGTTTGAAAGTGATGTCTAGTTGAGTGGCAGGAAAGGTGACAAATAAGAAGATTTGACAGAATGGGATAAATTCCAACCCTCGCAAGAAGAGAGAAGACAGAGAAACTACTTAAGAGGCAGTTTTACAGATAGAGGAGGCAGTTTTACTAGGACAGGAATAGAGAGATAAGTTGCAGAGAGAAAACTCAGGTGAAGATGGGGCAAGCCAGAAAATAAGAAGAAGCCAGAAGATAAGAGCAGATTGCTGAGTTAGTTTGAGGCCAAGCAGAGCAATTCCAGGCGAGAGAGAAGCTGGATAAGTCAGCTTGGAGAAGAGTTTGGGCCAGAACAGCCACTCTACAGCTCAGAAAGAACAAGTAAGGGTGAGCTTATTAAGCAGTAAGTCCCAGAAGCTGAAAACATTCTAGGCGTAGGTTAGATTATAAGAAAGCTAGAAGCTTTCAAATCTAGGCCTAGGTTTGTAGACAGAGGCAGTTAGCCTCCCAGACAACAGCTGAGGCAGGAGAATAAAGGTTACTTTTACACAGAAGTGTGCACATGAAGACCTCCTTGTGTGAGTGGTCACATGACACCCTTCTGTGTGAGTGATCATGTTCTACTTTCCAACTATATTATATCCCACCCTAGTCCAGAATGACTTGACTAAATACACCTGCAAGAACCTTATTTCTAAGAGAGCCCATTTGGAGATATTAGTGCTTAAAACCCAAGTATTTCAAGTAGGGAGGGAGTACAATTACATCTACAGTAACACCTAACTTCTCCTGAGAATTTTCTTCACTATCTCAATTTTCAGGGGAAATGATGCTAACAGCCATTTCCAAAAATACTTAGGAATGGCTTTAGAGTCTTTACTGGTTTCTTGGGACAGCCATAGCAAATAACCATGAACTGGAAGGTTTAAATAACAAGTCCATTTTCATAGTCTAGAGAGCTAGGTACCAAAATCAGGAGCCATGCTCCAGGCAGAGATTCCAGAGAAGCTGTGCTGCTCCACCTCGCCTGTGGCTGAGGGTCATGCTTGGTGTTCCCCGGCTTCCTTCTGCCTCTGTCTTTACATCTATTTATTTTTAACTCTGTCTTAGGTAGCTACCTCCAACTTTCTATGTAGCTAAGGATGACCTTGAACTTCTGATCTTCCTGTTTCTACCTGAGTGCTAGAATCTGAGGAGTGGAACTTCCACCTCCATACTTGATTTATGTGCTGTTGGAGATCAACCCTAGGGCCTCGTGCATAGTAGGCAAGCACTTTACCAACTGAGCTACAAACCCAGTCCCTTTTTGTTTTTAACATTTAAATTTGTTTATTTTAATTTTTCCTAGGGCTTACCATAAATGCCATGACTTATCAGAATAAAATTAAGATTGATGCACATTTGATACCAGTGAGATTATAAATGGTACTATACGACATAAGTCCATTGCCTTGCTGGGCCTGGTGGCGCACGCCTTTAATCCCAACACTCAGGAAGCAGAGGCAGGCGGATCGCTGTGAGTTCAAGGCCAGCCTAGTCTACAGATCGAGTCCAGGACAGCCAAGGCTAACACACAAACACCCTGTCTCTAAAAACAAGACAAAACAAAACAAAACAAAAGTCCACTGTCTCCATGCCATTTTGGTGCCATTGTTTTATATGCGTGTTTCATACCTAAAAGTACAAGGTTGTAATCAAATTTTATGTCTACTAAAGCAGTTACAAAGAGGAACACAGTGAAAGTCTTCATAAACCTTCTCATAGTCACCATACAATTTTCCATTTCTAGTCTCTTACTTGCTGGCCTGACCTTGAGCTACCATCTCATACTCCTTCATTCTCATCTGGAGCTTTGCTGTCACTCACTTTCTTCATGTTGTCATGAATAATGGCATTGCGTTTCTACGCCCATCTAACTGCTGTGTGTAGCTATTCTTAATCATATATAAATAAGTTAAGGAAAGAAACAAAAAGAAATAGGAATTTATAGTTGGAGGGCTCTTCTTTGATTATCTTCTGCGTGTTCTTGCTGGCATACTACAGATCCATCGAGGCTGCTACTCTTAACCCCCCACTTAACTCCTAAGGTTGAAAATCTTGACTATTGTGGAGCGGAGCCCTTAGGCTTGAACTTCAGCACACTCTGCTCCAAGGCAGCTTCATTCTACTGGGAAGGATTCTGGGGCTCTGAGTTCTTGGGAATGACCTCTCCCCACTAGGGAAAAATTCAATAGCCCTGAGCCAATTGTTACGGATGGAGAGTGGGAGCTGCCTCGGGTTCTCTCAGTTGAACGTCTGCTGCCATGGACTCTCTCCTAGTTTTGAGTTGAGACAAAAGAAATCAGAGTGCCAGTAACTTTTTAGCTGCCGTACCTGGAGGCTGCTTCCTGCTTATAAATGGGGGCCGGGTGGACAAAAGGTTACCCCCAGACCTCCCAGCCACATGCCCAAGGAATTTAGATTCTGCAGCTCAGTAGTGGAGTGTGAGAGATGCTGGGGCTTTGTCTCCTCCTGTGAGGTGGTATATCCACTGATTGGAGTTTAGGAAAGGTGCCATTCTGGCTATAGCCACCCACGTGGTGTACCAGGGCAGGGACATGGTATCACAGAAGTCTTGCCCTTCTCCATTTGGTTTTAAGTAAATATTCTCTAATCAATGCTGCTTCTTTTACTGCAGTGGTTACCAACCACCCTAATGCTGTGATCCTTTAATACAGTTCCTCATGCTGTAGTGACCCTCAGCTGGAAAATTATTTCATTGCTACTTCATAGCTATAACTTTGCTGCTGGTATGAATCGTACTGTAACTATCTGATATGCAGGATATCTGATATGTGCCTCCAAAGGGCTCATGACCTTACAGGTTGCGAAGGACTGCTTCGCTAAAAACTATTTCACTGGTTATACTATACTTGTTTGGTAAGAGAACAAGTCCACAAAATTTCTTGCTCCTGTTCCTAATATCATTCCATTGTAATAGGTTTGGTTATTTGGTTTTACTACTGAGCTGCAGAATCTAAATTCCTTGGGCATGTGGCTGGGAGGTCTGGGGGTAAACTTTTGTCCACCCAGCCCTCATTTATACGCAGGAAGCCACCTCCAGGTACAGCAGCTAAAAAGTTACTGCAAACTTTAACTAACACACACACAGTGGCTGCCAAAATTGGGGAATGAAAATATATTGCCAATGTTGGTTCTTCATGATGTCTTGTGATTAGAAATATTTGAAAAGTAGATAAGATAATACTTCAGATATATTTTTCTCTCACACCCTATGAGAGATTGCCAATGTTTGACAATAAAGATGATTATAGTGAAATATTTGAGGATATTTATGGTATTTATCATATTGTAAAACTGTTGGACCATCTACACTTAAAAGTCCAAAGCAGATACTTGTTGAAGTGAATAGTTAAAAATGAGAGCTGGTTGCAAACCAGGGTTACTTTCTGCATTAATTCAACCACAAAAACTAATCTAGGAACAGCTAGTCCTATTCATTAAAACTCTATGTCAGCTTGGGAGATCCAGGCAAAAAGTAACACCCCACTCATGCCATTCATTGGTCTATTAAGTGCATTAGAAATTGTTTTAATTTCAAAGTAAATCAATAAGTAATCTTTTGTATTTGGGATGTTTGCAGAGTATTTTGGGCTGTTTCCCTGTTTCTGATTTCATGTATTAATATTCCCTGTGATATGCCTTGAAAGTGATTGTCAGTTTACAAAATGTGGCATCTATAAATGTGCTTTAATTACTCATTCATTTCAATCATTTAGTCAACAAATGCTTATTGAGTAAATACTGAGCCAGGCTGTTCTGAATTCTGCAGACACTAGTGTACCTGGAAGATAATCAAGGTCCATGTCTCTCACAGCTTTCTTAGCATTGCCTTAGCCAGGGACGTGTAGGAGCATGCTATGTGTCATACTGGATGCAGTCATACACTGTTCAGGTGACCCCGTCAGGGGAAAAAAAGCAGTCATTTGCATGAGCTGCTGGGAATGTGGGCTGCTGGTGAATCTCCTAACTACATCTCTCTCTCTCTCTCTTGAGATTGCGCTTTGTCAAAGGGACCTTCCTTGTCCAAGGTTACAGCCCTTCCCCTAGGGCATCTTGTAGCTAATTACTGGTTAAAGTGAAGCATGAAGACCTGTTATGTTTGCATCCTTCTGGAAGTGACTCTGAAGAGCTACTACAGCTTCAGAACGCCCTAAAGGGCTGGGTGAGCCTTCAGTTGTGATTTCGTTACTGTGTGATTTTATTTTTATTTTTTGTCACTGTCCACTTGTGTTCCTCCAGTGGTCTGTACACAGTCTCCACTTCATACTGCTTCTAGGAAAATAAAAGTAAGAAAACATGATGGGTACCGGAAATAGTCCTAGAAAGTAGGAACTAAATAAAATGTTGGAACGAAATCCCTTCCTGCTCAATGGGGGGAAAACTAATTACAACCGTCACAGGCCTTCAGAGAAGCTCGAACTGCTAACAGCACAGCTCTTGTACAAGGGAACCAGGCTCCGATGAAGAAATGATACCCTGGGTCTCGGGATGGGGATAGCTACTTGAATATACTTGGGACCCTTGGAACCCAAATATAGTTGAGTCTGGTGGGCAGTGGAAATGTCCACTCCTCTCTGCCAAGCACAGATCTGTCCCTCTTGCATGTGGATGATGCAGTGGTTGCTTCCTAAAAGACAGCACGTGGCTATAGCAGAAGCTCCCTCCAACCCATCTTCCAGCCCTTGATTTAAACTATCTGAGCAATTTGGAGTCTGCTACTTAAGGGATAAGAGCAACACCCTAAGGAAACAGGCGACTCAACTGGTCTGGTGGAGACCCAAGAAGATCTATGAGACCAAAACACAGAGTTACTATACTATGAAATACAAAAGGTGAGATGGAGAGATTAGGCAGTGGTTAAGAGAATCTATGACTCTTTCAAAACAACAACAACAACAACAACAAAACCCCTTGAGTTCGATTCTCAGCACCCATGCCGTGCAACTCACAACGTGCTGTTAACTACAGCTCCGGCACATCTGTCACTCTCTTATGACAAGTGCGTGGCCCAAGGGCGCTTACCCACCTACAGATTTGGTTTAGTTAAGATTACTGTTGCTGTGATGAAACACCATGACCAAAAGCAGCTTTAGGAGAAAAAAGATTACTTCACTCACAGCTCCATTAACAGTTCATCACCAAAAACAGTAAAAGGAGGAACTCATGCAGGGCAGGAACCTGGAGGCAGGAGCTGATGCAGAGACCATGGAGGGGTGCCGCTTATTGGCTTACTCTCCATGGCTTGCTCAACCTGATTTCTTATAGAGCCCAGAACTAGCAGCCCAGAGGTGGATGGGCTGAGCTCTCCCCATGAATCACTAATTGAGAACATGCCCTACAGCCAGATCCTATGGAGACACTTTCACCATTGAGGCTTCCTCCTCTCTGATGTTTCTAGCATGTGTCAAGTTGACAGAAAACCAGCCAGTACAAGACACATACAATACGGGCATTGTGAGGCACGCCTTTAATCCCAGCCCTCGGGAGGCAGGAGGATCGTTGTGAGTTCAAGGCCAGCCTGGTCTACAAAGTGAGTCTAGGACAGCTAAGGCTACACAGAGAAACCTTGTCTTGGAAACAAACAAACAAAAAACAAGACACACACACATAATTTAAAAAAATAGAAAATAAATCTTAAAAAGTAATGCAAAATATACATGAACAAGAAAGAGCTTGATATGTTGTAGGAGAAATGAGACCTGCCATGAGCAAGTACTGGGCCCTCTTGGCAATACGCATGTGCAGTACGGGGCCTTTGTGTAGCGTCAGCCAGAGACCTACCTAAACATGCCCTGGCTGTCCTGGAACTCGCTCTGTAGACCAGGCACGCACTACAGCTGCCCAACTACACCAGAACTTTTTAATCTGCATGTGGGCACTGTGAAAAGAACTGGCAACAGTAGAAGATATACCTAAACACACAATGACCAAAAATTAATTTTAAAGAATCAAATGTCTATTGAATCTGGGGAGCATCGGCCAGTGCTGGCTCCTGTTGCATCACAGGGCATCGTTGTAGTCTTGATTCTGTGCTTGCAATATGCACTTTGCCCTGTGTGTGCTGTCACACCATGGAATGCCAAGAAGAGATGCCTGGTACAGGTTATGCTCGTGTTCCAAACTATGGCACGATCTGAATTCCAGTCCTGCAGAAAAAATGGTTTGGAGCAAAGATTTTTATTATTTTCCTACTATCAGTCCTCAACAAAAGTATCAAATTCATTTATCTTTGGGTTTGGGTGTACAAAACATTTGATTTTTAAAACTCCTGTTTGAGTTGCTGACAATCTCATAAAAATTACTAAACGAATTTTAATTTAGGATCAGGACAGAATTTCCAGCAATTTCTGAAACTGGCCATAAGCATATACATGTTTATACAAAAATAGCTCTCTGAGCACTGACAATTTCCAAAACAGCAAAATCTTATCTACTCTGAAAACCATTGACAGTGTTCTGTGTCCTGCAGTATTATTAAATGTTTAGCTAGGATTTAATTCTTTATGTAAAAAATACACAAGCACAGTCATCTTGTTAGCATGCAAATTTGCTTTCATTGTTAATAAACTGTGAAATTATATGTATACAGCAGAATTGTCTTGACATTCATTTGCTTATGAGTTACTTGCAACATATATTTGGTTTGCCCGCTTATTTTCCATACCTATGTTCCCAGAGTCATATAAAAATGTCTGGGGTAAAAGGAAGTGTGAATGGAGCTTGTTCAAGAAGGCTCTCCTGTGCTACATGAAGTGCAATGGCTAGATGTTTTCAGACAGTTGAGGAAAAAAACCAAACGCCTAGAGAGACAGCATACAAGACCGATTGTATTCTGCAAGGCCTAAGATCATCCTTCTGCCATCTCTGCTACACAAGAGGACCTAGAGAATACCACAGTTACCAAGCAACTAGAAAATGAACAACGCAGTGCTGAGGAGACCAGCCTCATTGTGAACTCAGAAGTAGCTGTTTTTCTGTGAGTCATGATCACCATCACTTACCATGCCTGCATTAGCAACTCTCAGCTCGTGAGTGCACTACAGTGGGTGATGTGGCATCCGACCTTCGTTGATAGTGGAGTTCACTTGGCATGTGCTGGCAAGTGGCAAAAGGACTGCTGTTGTACCATTCAGGGACGGTCCTGTGAGTTAGCTCCCCAAGAATTGTAACAAAGTACCATAGTTTGGGGCAACAGAGTTCTGAAGGCCCAACTCAAGGTGTTGTGAAGACCATACTCCTTTTAGGGGCTCCAGGGAAATATCCTCCTTGGAAACTCCAGCCACTGGTGATCGCTGGCAGTCCTTGGCAGCCTTGGCTTGTGGCCATATAACTCTCTGCCTGTGACTTGCGTAATCTTTTTTCCCCACATGTCTGTTTTTAAATTCTCTTTTCCTCTTTTTTTATTTTTTGGTTGTGGTGTGTGTGTGTGTGTGCATATATACATGTATTTACATGTGTCTGTACATGTGACCATACATGTGGAGGCCAGAAGACAAATTTGGTTGTAGTTACTCAAGCACATTCA
Source organism: Acomys russatus (assembly GCF_903995435.1). Taxonomy (NCBI): domain Eukaryota; kingdom Metazoa; phylum Chordata; class Mammalia; order Rodentia; family Muridae; genus Acomys; species Acomys russatus. Next base: position 33,374,456 of record NC_067144.1, on the reverse strand, counting down.
CCATTTTCTCTCTGTTTTTTGTTGTTGTTGTTTGTTTGTTTGTTTGAGAAAGGTCTCTCACTGGTATGGAATCATGAAGTAGACTTGGCCAGCCCCAGGAATCTGCCTGTCTCAACCTCCTTGCTGCTGGAATTACAAGTATGGGCTACTCCATCCATTTATTTTATTTTTAACATGGGTTCCAGAAACTGAACTCAGCCCTTCTTCTTATATGGCATGCCCTTTACTATGTAAGTACCATGTAAGGTAATATTCAGAAACACTAGGAGTTAGGACGTCTGCATTTCCTTTGGGGGACACAGTATTGTATAGAATACCCCAAGTGTCAGAGCTGAGAAGAACTTCTCATCGATGGTAACCTTTGACAGGGGACTAGGCTGTCTACTCTGGCATGTAGTATGTGGAGAGTCTTAGAGTGTGGGAAGAGAAGCGGCCAAGCTAAGTACGTATGTATTCGAGTGCAGAGTGAACAATTCAGAAGAGAGATGCCGGGGAAAGGTGTGCATTGGGTACAGCAGTAACACAAGGAGGGCTATGAAGCCATAGCCCAGTTGACTCAATTTAGCAATGACTTCAAATAGCCAACACCACTTCAAATAGTGGATTGAGAAATGGACTTGGAGAGAAAGGGGCTAATTCATAGCACAGCATTTGGGTCTTCCTGGCCAACACTACTTGTTTTTCGGACACAATGTAAATATTCAATAAATGAAGTAGTTGAAGAATAAGTCTTAACATTTTGTCTCCTGCTATTGTATCAATGTGGGACTGCTCACTGAACCAGGGAAGATTGGGGCAAAACTACATTCAGTGTGAAAGAAAATTTGAGAGCTTTCTGCATGTTGAAGACCTCTTTCTCTAGCCTTTTTCTGGCTGGTCCAGGACTTCCTGGACCACACTAGAGGGTAGGGCCAGTGCATGACAGCTGGAAGGCATGTACTTCCATTTCCATGACCCCACTAGAATATCCCTAGGGTTTGTTCCATATGTTCTCAGAGACTGTAAGTGGGCCTGAGCTATGAGCTCAGCGGTAACCAGCTTGCTGACAAGCTCGTCCCTGGCTGTCTCCATCACCCCACCTGACCTCCACTCACAACCTCCCTTGTGCTTGCTGGAATCTCCTTGCAAGTGAATGGCTGTCATAGCTTTGCTTTCAGAAGAAGGCACAAATTGTGATGCTAATGTCCCACGTTTGCCTAAGCACCCTCTCCTTCCTGCCCATCAGAGCTCTTCACAGTCTTCAGCATACAAGTCAAAGCCCCCCTTCACATCAGTCAAAGCGCAGTCCCTTCCTCTGCTATCCAGCACTTACTGCACCTCTGTGGGCTCAGGACCCTCACTTTGGTGAAATGCCTTATAGGGGAGTCTGTAGTCCTCACAGTGAACATCTTCTTTTGTGTACTTATTTCCTGTGGAACAAGCATATAGGGCTTTTTTTTTTTTTTTTAAGTAAAGATCCGGAAGATGTGGATCTGAATGTAGAGAAAGGAGACTATTTGGACCTTTAGTTTGTGGGGAAAAAACATAACACAGATGAGCTTGTTTGAATTTTTCTCCAGGATCAAACACCACAAGTAAGGGGAACACACTAAGAAGTTTTGTTGATGCTTGTCTTATGTGTGCATGCCTGAGGTGGAAAGCTTTGGTTACAGATCCCTGGGAGTCTCTACAGGCAGTACCCAACCCTAGCATAGAATGCTCGGGATGTCTATGCCTTTAGCTGCTGAGCCCAAACTTTCTGATAGAACCATTTTCTTATAAATAGTACCTAACAGGAGACTACTAAGTGAACCCTAGAAAAAGCATAAGGAAGAAAGAATATGGGTAGGAAACATGCATCCTGTAGGAGTGAGCCCTTGCTCCAGTGGTGTGGAAAAGTGTCTTGTAGGAGTGAGCCCTTGCTCCAGTGGTATGGAAAAGGAGAAATGGCCCCAGGCTGCCGTTAGCACTGATTCACGTGGTGACTTACCTCTCAGAGGAGGTAGAATGGGACCTGCAGATGCTCTGATGACAGTTGACACATCAGCATGACTCATCCATTGTCCCAGCTCTATCCAGACCAAGAATCCATCTTTTGGAAAAAGTGTAAAAGAGAGGTGAAAATGAAGGGCAGGCAACCCCAGGAGTCCCTCTCCTAAGGGATGGTCCATCACATGCATTGTCTCCATTGTCCCTGTTAACCCCAGCTAGTCAGTCACACCTCCTGGCTTTATTTTTGGCTCAAAAGGTAAACCTTCCCACTTCCTCCTTTCCCAAGCACATTATAAAAGCCTAAAGAGAAAGAAGTGTCACCAGCTTCCTGTGCACCTCCCCCATAGGGCTGAAACTTTGAATAACAATAATTATACAAGTGACATGTATCGGTGGGTTTCAATATACTGAAAGTTGTTTTAAGTGCTTAACACACATTAGCTACGTTAACCTTCATAACAGCTCTACAGGGCATATATCATCAGGATACTCATTTCACAGAAGTGAAAAACTGTGCCTTGGTATGTTCAAGTAACTTTTCTTAGAGCCAGAAATGTCAGCGCCAGGCTTTGAATGCCTATCCTGTGCTATCTCAAAGGGTAGACTGCTACAGGGGAAGAAAGAGTGACAGGCATGGCTGGTAGTCAACACTGTAGAAGTAGGCCATGAGGACTCAAACAGAGGGACAAGCCTGCAACAGATGTGTATACTGTCTAAAGAGGATTTCTATATCTATTTTTTCAGTGATGGTGCAGTAAGTCTGAAGTCTGTAGAAGACTAAGGCACGAGAAAACAATTACAGACCCAGTAGCTAGTGCTAGCCTCTTAAAACAGACTTCCAGTTGAGCCAGTCTGAAAAACATGCAGGCGAGGTGAAAATGGAGAGCAGATAGTTTAAGTGTCTGTTTCCTACCCCCACCCTCATTCGCAACCCGCCCCCCCCCCCACCCCAGGGTGATCACTGTCTTGATCAACATAATTCAGCTGATTAGGGGGTGGAGTTACGTGCACAGTATGGTCACAATAGCACGTAGGATACTATTAGAATGGCAAGCTGGAGGTGTGTGTGCGCTCCAGTGCTGTCAACCTTCGACTCCCCCTGAGGGTGGGGGACTGCCCGTGTATCCTGTCATAACCTGAGATAGGCTGGAAAAGAAAGGCTGAGCATTGCAGTTCAGCCTAGGCAACTGACTCAACACAAAGTCATCCTAGGAAGCAGGAGAATTTACAAGACATGGAGAAGGGGATGTGGGAGAGGGGACAAGATACATAGCAAGAACACGGAAGACACTCAACACTCAAGGCTTCTTTTAGAAAGGTAAGTGAAATGAGAGTGAAATCCTCAACCTTCCACCGAGACTCCAGTGCAGGAGTCAACAGCAAATTCCTAGTGTTTATAGGGGAAAGGGGGCCTTCAAGGGGTTGTGGAGCTACCTATGGGGCACAGTGCATGACACATAGAGAACCTCATAGCTCAGAGTACAGAAAGAAGGTGATGGAGTGAGCACCATGTGCCGACACATTTTACTGAAACAATCTAGCATACAGTTGGTAGTCATCTTTCAAAGTGGTTGCATTCTACTGTGCCCACCACAAACACTGAATTAATGAATACTGAACCATTGCTCCTACAGGAAATTCTGGATCAAATTCTTAGGAGACTGGGGTCATAACATTTTCATCAACCACTCATGGTCAACCTTGACTTGGGCTGTGTTTCTCTTTAAAGACACCTTATTCAACATGTGGTGTTAATTAACGCTGGATTCATGGCCAACAGCACTATTATTCATACCTGTTCATAGTTTGTTCAAGACATGCATTTTCTCTACAAACTTTCCTGTGCTTACAAACATGGATCGGCATTTCAGTTCTACAAAGAGACATTTATGCATAGAAAAATAACCAACCAAAAAATCCTTAAAGCAAGGAGCTAATAAAGCCACAAAAAGGATACTGTTTACAATATGACCACTGAAACATAAAAGGCAGAAGAAAATCACTTTGTTGAGCTTCGGTGGGGGCTGTGCCTGTGAGCTAACAGATTTTTTTTTTTTTTTTTTTTTTTTCTTTTTCATACCTATCTATGAGTGACTATTAATTTGAGGGTGACCAATAAATGTTTAGCCAATGTGTGAATTGAAAAGATAGGATCTAAAATAGTGACCATCAACAATGTGCATGAGACTTTATTGTTAACATAAATGTTTAGAGATTCCCAGTGTTGGGTACTATTGATGACATCATTCTAGACAGATGTATTATTAAGTCCACAGCACACCAACCTGTATGACCGAGCAAGCAATCCATTATCCATGGTCTTCTGAGTTTGCGGCATCCTGGCTATGAAACTCCTTGGCTTGAAGTCTGCTGACTTGATATATTTGTGGTTTTCTTTTAACCACAGAGGCTACTCAGCTTTGACTTTGGGGCCATGGTTCATTGCTTCCTATTCTGTTTATCCTGTTCTACCAGTGATTTCTCTACTGTGGCTGGATATATGACAAGAATTTGACTGCCCTGCTCTTGTGTAGGTTTACTACATGTACAGTGGAAGATACCTGTTTGCTGACTCTGCCCTGGACAAGGAAATGTGGACACAGCCAAGAGACAACAGGTTTCTAATAGTGTCAGTGCTGTTCTTAAATAAACTAAGTGCTATAGCTAGAAAGTCTAACTTCTGTAGTCCATGCCTGCTGCCTTTTTCTGAACATCTATTCCTTAGCTCAACCTCTGAAGATACCAGCCAGCTTGCATTGGGCTGATTCTTTGCTTGCTACTGGAGTTCTTCCTAATAGGAACTGAACTGAGTTCAAACCATGTCCTGCATCCCCCTTTTCCATCACTGAAGCTTCTGCTCTGTGGGAGAGAAAAGAAAATTAGTCAGAATGGAATTTCTTTGGCCTTTCAGCAGCATGTCAGCTGGTTTACTATACCCAGGCTCATCCCCCTCTTCTGTTCTCCACTAAAAGGAATAAACAACAAGACATGGTGGTGTATACCTGTAATGCCAGGAAAGTGAAGTAAGGGGATTGCTAGTTCAAGGCCAGCCTGGCCTATACAATGAGACCCTGCATCAAAAAACCCAAAGGAAAATAAATAGCAAAGATGAATGACCATTCTGTACTTTCATTGGAGGACACTTCCTGGCCTGCCCATGACCCTTGCCTTTCTACTCAAGGTTATCACTTAGAAGTAAAAATCTTTCTTGTTCCACTCTCATTGCCAATGTTACACTCTTATATCTGTCAGCATAGCAAACAACACAAAGACATCTTTAGTAGCATGTGTAGTAGAAGACAGATTAGCGTACACTTTAAGAGGGGTCAATGAGTCTTCTATAACAAATGGGCCAACTTAGGCCCTTCCCTATTTTCATGGTGGTTTACAAACTGAGAAAATTCTGGAAGGCTATGTTAAGAGTCACTATACCTTATGACAGATATTGCTGCTGGAATTTTGCGTGTCTGTATATTTGCGTATTTTTCCTTGTTTCTTGTGTCAAAAGGTAGTAAAGTACTATGCAAAATGAGGTAAATAGAAATAAAAGATTGTACTTTTTTCAAAAGCATTATATAATGTCTGTATAAAGCAAAATATGTGTTTTGGCTGGACTAGAATTTTAGCTAAAGTATGTTAAACACAGAATACAAAAATGAGCTTATTTTCTTCTGTTGTCTAGTTTTGGAAAGCAAACACATGCTGTTTTTGTTTTAAGAAATATGCATTCTTACATTTCAAAATAATTCAAACTTATGTCTTAACTGCACTAAAAGAAAAACAGTGTTTAATATGTTTGTTTCCATTCTTAAATATTTTTAATAGCTCAGCAAAATGTGTGCATGACCCAAATCAAAAATGTTTCCTCAGCTCTCTGGGTAACAGCGTCAAAAGACAATGACTGCTCTTTTATGGTGACAGGGGTGACATGAGCACACGTATGCTCTTGGCACTGCTGGCTGAAGCTCTTTGATATGAGTCTGTACAGTAGAAGGCGTGGTAAGTGGAAAAACACACCGAATGCTAAGAAAATTATTAATTTTCTTATATATAATCCCATTGACCGAGTCTCTCAGAGCGAAAAGAAAATTACTAACGAACTACATGATATAGAAAGTCCTTCCTTAATTCCAGCCCACCCTCCCCCCAAAAAAGTTGAGGGCTCTAATTTTCTTGAGAAGGCAGATAACAAAAATGACAATGATATTTAAGATGAGATGTTATTTTGGCTTTATTCTATGTTGACAAATATTTTTGTACAGCTATTAATTTGTCAGACACCTTTCACCGTTTTCTCTTGATAAAATATTATTCAATTCTTACTTTGCCAGTTAAAAGAAATAACAGATTTTTCATGATTAGGTTCGTAAATTTGTTTATGTTATTGAAGTTTGCTAATAGGCTAGAAATTTTTGCTCATGTTCTAAAGAGTAACCTGATGGAGAGGCTGAGCTATGGGGTTTGATTCAGTAATTTCAAAAATTTTGTTTGGCAGGCAGAGTAAAATCAACGGTAATGATGCCTTATTTCCACGATGCCTTTCATCCAGAGATCTCAGAACATCACACATTTACAGCACATTATTAGGCCATGCTGACTCTATGTGAGAAGAAGTATATTTTGGAAATATATAAATGTTGCACCCTTTGTCTTCCTTCTTAGGTTTGTTGGTGCTGTTGGAACTTTTAAGAAAAATTTTATTATTTAGAAAACTTGCGGAGTAGTCTTAAAACAATATAGAGTTTCTACAATACTACATAAAGTGTAGGGGGTAAATTCTTAACACATTCAAAGGAAATCGTTATGATGTAAATGTATTTGTAACATTTTACTTATCTATGATGCATCAACCTCTACACATTTCAGCATTTTCGTAGTATATAGTCATAACAGCTACCAGGAACCCAGACACCAGGATTCTTAATTCCATCCATGTAATTATTCACTTGTAATAAGGAATTGGATTACTTGTAATCAGGTCTAAGTAGGTAGTGACACAGTAATTTACTCTTCTTAAACTAAGTGTGATAACTCAGGCAGATCCATAAATGGGCCAAACCTTTAATAACTAAAACTTGTGCTGAGGATGTAAAGATAGTATGGCTGTCAAGGTGCCTGGTGTCAATTATTAGGTATTGTGTTGGTTTGAATAAAAATGGCTCCCAGCTGCTTATATCTTTGAATGCTTAGTCATCAGGAAGTGGAACTGTTTGAGGATTAGACAGATTGGGAGGTGTGGCCTTCATGGAGGAAGTGTGTGCCTGGGGGTGGGCTTTGAAGTTTCAAAAGCCCATGCCAGCCAGCCCCTTTCTTCTTCTTCCTCCTCCTCCTCCTCTTCTTCTTCTTCTTTTCTCTCTCTCTCTCTCTCTCTCTCTCTCTCTCTCTCTCTCTCTCTCTCTCTCTCTCTCTTACTTCTGCAGCACTACGTCTGCCTGCCTGCTGCCATGCTCCCTGCCATGCTGATAATAGACTCACCTCTGACACTAGAAGCCATCCCCAATTAAATGTTTTCTTTTAGAAGAGTTGCCTTGGCCGGATGCCTCTTCACAGCAATAGAACAGTGACTAAGATAGGTATTAAATTTCCATTCATCTTTACTTACTTTTAGTAGTTTATCCGCTCATCACTTCTAGAAGTCAAATATAAGAATACGTATTATTATAAATTATCGATATAACTCTTTCTTAATTGAACGTATCATGATTAAGAGGTTGAAAATATTTTAGACATAAAAGAAGACATTTTCACACTAAAAAAATGTGAGTATTAGCAATGATAAGAGTTCATTAGTGACTGGATTACTTATCAGCGTTTAAAATGTAGCTTAGCAAGAACAAAAAAAAGTACTGTACAAGGATGATGAAAACTGTTGAAATGTAGAAGATAATTGGCAGCTGAGAGAGGACCAATTTCGTTATGGGTTGTGCTTCCAATTGCTGACTTCCTTTGACACATAAAGAGGACATTATGGAAAATGGCATGTTTTCTTAGGTAAAATGGAAGGACATGCAGCACTCTAGGGGCTAAAATGCTGTATAATAATAGCAAAATGTGAAGTCTGCTTGTGTGAAATAGTTAGTGAAACACGTGTAACCCAACTGGCAACTGGTGGAGAGAGCAGTGACTGAGGACAAAGTGAGCAAAATGATTAATAAGTCAAGATTGTCAAATCAGAGTTCATTTTAGAATTTCAGGCATGAACAGAAACTAAAGAAGCAATTGTTATTCAGAGGAGGACGACATGAATAAATTTCTCCAAAGACTGCTGAAGCTACCAATATTGTTTGGTCGGGGAAAAAAAAAATCTTTCAAATTTCTCAAACATAATCTGAATAAAAGAGGATGTTAAAACCTTAAAACATTGTCTGAATAAAATCGTACCCCTGATGTAGCGTTCTAAACTGTTACTGATATATCAAGGCAATCAATAAATAATCACAAAAAGTGATGCTAAGCTGAGCACAGAAGATGCCAGACCACACCCGGTTGGGAAAACAGGAAGATCTCACTAACACGGCCAAGTGTTGGTACATACGCTCGCCATTGTGTTAGTAAGAGATTAAGAAAGAAGGCCAATTAAATGCCAATCCATAACAATCACTAACTTCTCACAGTGGTGTTGGGTTTTATCGGGAAAAATATAAATACAATACATATCATAAGCACAAGCTAAAACAAATCAGAAATCTGAGGCTGGAGAGTGAGCTCAGCAGTTAAGAATATCAACTACTCTTCCAGAGGACCAGTGTCCATTCCCAGCATCCACGCCAGGCAGTTTAAGCCACTTGAACTTCCAATTCTAGAGGATCTAACACCCTCATTTGGCCTCTGCTGCACAAGTATTAATGAAGCATACGCAGGCACATACACATACATTTTTGAAACTCAAACATTTTATCATGTGTAATTTTTTAAAGTTCTCTTCTGTACACAGGAACTCATATATCTAATTCAGTCAATTTTTTTTTTTTTTTATAAAAAATTGCTCACATTCTGCCCTAACATAGATGTACCCCAGACCTAACATTTCTCCTAGGATGATGTTGTATTCTGCTACCAGAATAGACAGTAAATAAATAATGAAAAAGAGCCAAGTTGGAGGACTTACATTATTTGATTTCAAACCTATTCTAAAGCCATAGTAAACAAAACAATGTACTACTGGTGTGAAGAGAGACTACAGAGTCCAGTGAGACAAAGCCGTTGAAACATCTTTAAGATAATTTTTTTTTTTAAACAATAAAGACTCTTCAAAAGGTAAAAGATATTCTTTTCAAAATACAATGCTGGGGTGGGGGGCGGTGGTTGGAGAGATGGCTCAGTGGTTAAGAGCACTGTCTGTTCTTCCACAGGTCCTGAGTTCAATTCCCAGCAACCACATGGTGGCTCACAACCATCTATAATGTGATCTGATGCCCTCTTCTGGCATGCAGGTGTACATGCAGATAAAGCACTCATATACACTAAAAAAAAAAAAAAAAGATTGTGCTGGGAAAGTTGATTAAGTGTCATCACAAATACAAACCCTCAATTCAGAATATTGGTGAGGTCAATCATCTAATTCACACATAGACAATAAAAAATGATCATCAATGGACAAATTAAAACTATAAATATTCAATAAAAATAACATAGAACAGATTTCTGATTACAACTAGGCCAAGTGATCTTAAATATTTGCCATAATTAAAAGTTAAAAGAGAAAATAGCTGACAGCTTGAAAGCCATCATGTGTTTAAAAGCATCAAGAAAATGAGAGAATCCACAGAACAGGAAACAAAATTGTGTAGTCCTTATCTGAGAAATGCCTGACATACAAATGGGGATGTAGGTTAGTGGTAAAGCATTTGCCTAGGATTCAGGAGACTTGAGTGCAATCCCTGACATTAAAACAACAACAACAACAAACAAAACACAACAACAACAACAAACCCTACAATAGTAGAAAGACACAACTAAAACTTAACAACTAAAAACAAAACTTAAAGATAACATTTCTCTAAGTATTCTCAAATGACTATAAATACATGAAAAAGTGCTCAGCATCATTAGTCATTATCAGAATGTAGATTAAAACCAATCAAGATATCCCATGCCTACTGGAGTAGCTATAATGGAAAAGAGCAGCATGGCTTGGTGAACAGGCTTGTAATCCCAGCCACTCAGGAGGCTGGATCAGTTGGATCTCAAGTTCAAAGCCAGATATGCACCTATTGAGTCACTGTCTGAAAGCATAAACTAAAAAAGGTCCATGGATTATGTAGACTAGTAAAGTGCTCATCTATCACGTGCAAAATTCTGGGTTCAATCCCCATTACCCCCCCTCATACACACACACAAAGATGATATTGCTCTTTGGGGAATGAAAATTGGTGCTGCCTTTTTGGAACCATTGTGTTAGTAACTTTCTCATTATCATGATCAAATATCTAACAAGGACTTAAGAAAGAAATTATCTAGGCTCATGGTTTGAAAGCATAGCCCATCATGTCAGAGAATACAAGATGTAGGTATGGTCCACGATTATGGTGGCAGTGGCTCACTCACACCTGCTAAGCTTACAAAACAAAGGCTGCCCGGAAGTAAGGACTCAGGACCAGCCACTTGATGACTCACTTCCTCCAGCTAGGTCCCACTTCCCCGAGGACCCATCACCTCCCCAAATAGTGACTCCAGCTTAGGATCTTATGCAGTCAAACCTTTATAGCAATTTTTAAAACTTAAACATAAGCTTACTGTATGACCCAGGAATTTCACTCTTTAGGTATTTACCTAGGTGAAATTAAAATATATTCATACATGAGAGTACAGGAGAGTTTCCTCAGAGGTTAAGAATACTTATTGTTCTTGCAGAGGATAAGAATTCAGTTCCCAGCACACACACACACACACACACACACACACACACACAGAGGCTCACAACCCCCTGACCTCCTCTTCTGACCCAGGTCTCAGACAAACATATGGTGCACATACTTACATGCAGACAAATGAATCCTTTTAAAAAATTGTATCTGAATTTCCAAAGGACAATTTTTTATAACACTTAGAAAAATGAACAATCCAATACCCACTATTAATATCTAATATTACATAATATCTAAGCATAGACACCCTACTTAACCATAAATAGTGATGTGTACTATGAAATGGTAAAAACTTACTATGGTTTGAATTTGGAATATCTGCCTTAGGGTCCTGTTTGAGCATTCGGTCCCCACTTTGTGGCACTATTTTAAAGACTGGAATCTTGAGTAGGTAGGGCATGACTGTCACAAGTCAGCTGGTAAGGGTGGGCTTTGGAGGTTACACTCACCCCTGGTTCCAGCCTGTGTCCTCTCAGCATCCTGCTCGGCACCATGGGAAAACCCATCGCCACATGTTCCCCACTTCCACTGGCAAAGCCAGCAATTTATCGCCCACATAGACACACAAAGACACACACACATACAACATACAAATAATAGATAGTTTATATTTAATTTAAAAAAATCCTCTTGAACTCCTTGCCAACACTGAGATCCTGGTCAGAGAGATTCTGAATTTATAACAAACTCAGAAGAGATGCAGACATGAGGCTCAGATGGTACAGGGTACATGATATCAGGGAGCGACCTTTTCCTCTAGTCTATCATGGTGTGAGACAACTTCTGGGAAATTTTCTGACACTGACATGCATATGAACCATGAAAGTGCACAGGATGAAAGTCTGACAGTCACGACACTCACATCAGTGCGCGAGGAAATTATATCACCCAGTCAAAGATAATTATCTGTTTCATTTGCTGCTTGTTTCAATCTTTAGTTCGACCACTGGAGCTCATTTACCTTGTGATTAAGAAAGATTACCCATTGTTTCCAATTACATATATAATTGGACCATATATAAACAAATACAATGTATTCATTATATATTAATGATGATTATAATCCATTAGTTTTTTTTCAAAGTATAAATAAAACAGAGCGCCGGGGGCGGGGAATATATTACTATATATAAAATCAGTTCATCACAAGTATGTTATGATGATGGTTAAGAAAAAAATACAGGAAATATTCTTCAAGTGCTCAGGTAAATTAATCTAAATGGACAACACACAGCCAGCACTATGTAAAGTGGACAGGTGAACATTGCCACACTTAGACACTACTGTTAGACGTTACCAACGATGTATTGCCTCTGTCCTTGCCTGCACTTTTATTGTATGAAGCTCCATATTGGTGTCATCCATTAAAATGCAACATTTTTTTTTTCCAAGCAGCAGTACTCGATAGTCAGGAGTGTGATCACATTGTGGATAATTGCTGGATTGTTGCTTTTAAAATAACATCTGTGTGTATGTAATTTGGGCAGAAATATGCCAGCTCCGTTGCCAGAAACTGATGTTATTACGACATTCTTCAGAGGTCCAACAGCTTTCAAAAGAAACTCCTAGAGCATTTTATTTTTATCACAGGGAAAAACTTAAGAGTGTGCCCATGAATTTAAGACAAAACTATGCTTCCCGGGGGCATTTAATTTTTCAGCATGCTGCTCTTGTCATTACACCTACACCTGTGGGGAGCCTGGCAGTCATGGCCTGTTCCTGGACTGGCAGCAACCCTTTTCTCTAACAAACAAGCTAACACCTATCTTCTGCCTGCAATTGTGTGAGACTATAAGAGCTAATCCTACCATGAATTTTTCTGCTTAAAAAAAATCTCATTTATAAAAGTTATCATAAGGAGGAGAACTTTGAAAAGAATATTAATGTTGTAAATTTCTGTAACAAGTCTTTTGGTGCTGCCCTAACATTGCTGAGTGCTCAATAGTCATGTCAGAAGCTTTCTAGAAAGCAATGGGGTGATGGTCCAGGCCATAAGTTCTACTGTCTAGAAACTGCATTCATGGGACCCACCCCTCCAGACTCAGCCTACCCGCAGGACTCCTTCACATGCATCAGAGATCACAGTGGAACGGCTCCTCAAGGGTATTTTTCTGCCTGTTGACACCCACAGCAGCTGACCAAGCAAAGAAAAACCACTCCAGCACGGTGTTCATCATCTGTCTCCCAGGTAAGATATGCAAATACAACAGAAGATATGCAAATACCTCTTATCACTTCCTCACTTTTAGCAGTCTCTTATTTTTTTATTTTGTCTCATTCTCTTAGAGGAGAAATCGATGATCATCTTATGCAAATATAAATCCACTTGTGCACAGGGTCTACATCTCCACCCATCAGAACCGATGGGACGAGTAGACAGAAAACAGGTAAAGATGCGGTAGACCTGCGCCATGTCATCAGTCATGAGGGCTCATTGGCATTTTGAGAACAGTTTCCCTAGACTACAGAGTGTCTTCAGTTCAGCTCTATGTGGACCAGGCACAATGACAAGGCCTGATTTTGGGGCACAAAGCTCAATTACAAAAATTGACAGAAATCAAGCAGCAATATTTTCTGACAACCACAGAATTAAATTAGATGTCAGATACAGAAAATTTGCAGAAATCACTAGAAATTAGGAAGTACATATACTATAATTCTAAACAATGCATAGACAAAACAAAAAATGGAAGAGATACTCATAAAATAAAACAAAAGGAAAAAAACCTGCATTTTTGTGAAAATTGCTTTTTTTTTTTTTTTAAGGTATCAGGGTCATACCCCCAGACTAAAGGAATTACAACAAGAATGAGGTCACTGTAGGGACAGAACTAAGAACAAGATTCAAAGCTACCAGTCCATTGAAAAAAGAAGCATCCCTTTTCTTTCCTCCTCCTTCCTTCCCCCACCCTGCCTCCTTTTCTCTCCTACTCTACTCTTTACTTCATGATGCTATGACCTTCTCTCCTCACACACATAAAAAAGGACATGCTGCATGTTCCCAGTCCCTGAACACAGAGGAAAGACACTGTTTTTTTTTTTTTCCCCCTCCCAGATTCTGTTTGTAACACTGTACAAAGGACATGAGCTATCCTGGTCCAGCTCCCTGCTGCCCCTGTTCAGGTCACTGTAACCATGGCAATGGGTCCATTATGGCTGGTTATCTTCCTTATGACTAGGGTACTTCCTCTCAAGGGGAAGAAAGGAGGAAGCAGACCAGGGTGTGCAGTGAAAGCATGGGCCTTGTTGCCTCGGTGTATCACTCAGCCATCAGGTTACTAAAACATTTATTAATGAGAGCACAGGATCAAACACTGACATAAGCACACACACAGTAGAAACCGTAACAGACTCAATTCTAGATATCATCTTCACAACATGCAAACAGCGTCATTTGTGGAGCACTGTACTAAATACCTACCTCACTTGGCTGTCTATTTATGTAGTTAGTGTCTTTAAAAAAATTGTTTCTATGAAAAGCTGAGGATTTCAGACTCTCAGATACATCAACTAAAAGCCTGCTTTTGGAGAGGCCAGAGAAGACAGTGCATCTCCAGTGATGCACTAAGCAGAAATCAGGGGTGATTTGAGTATCATTCATCTCTATACACAGACAGCCTTTCCTCTTTCAGCTCATGCTTCCGAAGAGTCAAAAGGAAGGAAGGAAGGAAGGAAGGAAGGGAGGGAAGGAGGGAGGAAGGGAGGAAGGGAGGGAGGGAGGGAGGAAGGGAGGGAGGGAGGAAAGAAGGAAGGAAGGGAGGGAGGGAGGAAGAAAAGAAGGAAGAAAGGAAGGAAGGAATGGAGGGAGGGAGGGAGGAAGGAAGGAAGGAAGGGAGGGAGGAAGGAAAGAAGGAAGGAAGGAAGGAAGGAAGGAAAGAAGGAAGGAAGGGAGGAAGGAAAGAAGGAAGGAAGGAAGGAAGAAAAGAAGGAAGGAAGGAGGGGAGGAAGGAAAGAAGGAAGGAAGGGAGAAAGGAAGGGAGGGAGGAAGGAAGAAAGGAAGGAAGGAAGGAAGGAAGATATTAATTCATACTTTCAGTTACGATGCAAATCCAAATTTAAAATGTTCTGACTAAGCAATTTACAACTCATTCTGATGTTGTAATGGTGGTTTGGTCTGGTGTTCTGCGAAGTAAATCAATTTAGCTGATTTTAAATCACTAACAAATAAGCAGTCATCACTGGTAAATGCCCAGTGTTCTAGAATCTAAAATTTGGGAGCAGTTGAATTTTTTTCCACCTAACTGGATGATGCAGTGGCACAGATACACAAAATTGAGACATCATAAGCCAGGAAAAATAGTTTATTTCTATGTGATTCTCAAAATCAAAATAAATCTGGGATTTTGTGAGTAAAGGAATCCTAATAGTAATTGAAGCAAAGCTTGTTCAAAAAGCTTGTGCAGGCTATAAAACATTAAATTAGATTAGGTGTGTTATTCAGCCTTATGTGAGACTATAAAATCAAATATTGAGTAAAAGTATTCTAATGAATTAGATATAGTCTAGGTTTAAGCCAAATTCTAGAGATAGGCTTTGAAATGATATTATAGACAGTTGTTTAATCAAAGTATTTAAAAACCTTTCATTCTATAAATTTACATAATTTTTATAAAAATAATGGTACTTGTGTAGCCCAGGATTCATATGTATTTTTCTGTATATGCTATAGATTGGAATAAATTAATGATATTCAGAATTATAATTAACATATAAACTAAGTCATGGTTCATGGTTTTGCCATAAATCATGATTCATAAGAATGTCCACTAGGAAGGTCATGCTATGAAATGACCACTTAAGCACACTTTCCATTGTTCTAATTTTGATAGTTAAGAATTCCATACATGCATATAATGTGCTTTGATCAAGTGCTTTTGCCTCTCAACTTTACGTGTTCTCTCTTTTGTTTTTCACCCACTGAGTCTACTTAATGCTGCCTGTTTATTCATGGGTGACGATCCTTCTATTGGAGTGTGAGGTTGCACCCTTGACTATCCTTCCCAGAGAAGCCGTCAACTGTCAGTAGCTTCTCAGCTAGGGGTCGGACTTCCTGAGCCCCTCCCCACCCATGCAGACTGTTAAACATGACAGGCCTGTTGCACACATGAACTCAAAACAGCACTGGACTCATGCATAAGACTGAACGAAAACAGCTCTTTTTTAAGCACTAGGACAGTTTGGTGATAGGCTGTGGTCGATAATGTACTTAGGTCTGGGACACTAAATTCTCTCTTCTATTTCTGAAAAGCCAGAATAAGAAAGCATTCATACTCTGGTGCCTCATATTTGACCACGTCCCCTGAATGGGGAGACCTAGTGGCACTCAGAGGAAGGATAGCAGGCTACCAAGAGACTTGATACCCTATGAGCATATACAGGGTGAGGAGGTCCCCCTCAGTCACAGTCATAGGGGAGAGGAGTAAGGGGAAAATGGGAGGGAGGGAGGAATGGGAGGATACAAGGGATGGGATACCCATTGAGATGTAACAAGAATAAATTAATAGAAAGAAAGAAAGAAAGAAAGAAAGAAAGAAAGAAAGAAAGAAAAGAAACCATTTGGGGAAATCAGAGTAGACTAGGAGACTGGGTATCTAGAGTTTTGTGCTTTTTGCAACTTCAGAGCCTGATGAGTCATGTGGCATCCTGGGAGCATCACCATTTCTGTTAAATAACCGAGTGTAATAGGGGGCCTAAAGTCCATTCCAACATGGTCCATGCTATAAATGCGATCAGGAGTGTGTGGACCACACAGAAGATGCCATAACTTTCCTTTTTTTCCTCTCTCAGTCCTTTCTGTGACTATAACCACAGTCTATTTATTTTCATTCCATACTTCATCTCCAATAGCAACCCAGAGACTAACAAATGTTGCCGTCAACTCTATCTTTAGGAAACCTGATCTAACAGTGAAAAACTTGTGAGCAAGTTGGACTGGTGTGATTAAAGTCCAAACCTGAATTAGTAGTTTACGTTCATTGGAAAGACAGTGTGGGGAAGAGGCTGGAGGACTACTGTTTTAAGTGAGGCCAGACACAATTAAGCATAAAGCATCTTAGTATCCAAAGTGGATGTTTTAATGATTGGGAACTCACTGGGCAATGGAGAGAACAGTATGTTCAAGGAAGGCATGATGCAAGCGTGCACTCAGCAGAATTCTACTTCCCATGACTCTTCCCCCCTTGAGAATCAGTTATCCTAGGATGAACCTTGCCTTCTGAACAATTTTTAAGTGATAAATGACTTATCATTAATAGGGCTGCCACAGACGTATCTATTATGTTTAGCATTCCTGATTATAATGAATGCTGTATTTACCACAGTTGGTATATTTTGAGAGTCTGTCTACTATGAACCTGTGATTCCCATGTCTATTTTTTCACAAATATTAAATATATTAACTTCCATGCCTTAGATCATGGAGGCTTACATGGCAAATCTTCCCACCAGAATTTTCTTTTCTTTTCCTTTTTCTCTCTCATATCTTTTTTTCTTTCTCTTCAAGAATGTCTTGTCTATTTTGTGAGCATTTTGCCATTTTCACATAAATTTTTATATCAGCTTGTTAAGTTTCACTAAAGCTACTGTCGGAATCCTAACTTTAAAGATGAACTTGAGGAAAACATAAAGCTTTATAACACCAAGATTTTCTGTCTGTGAACTGAGACATCTTCTATTTACATATATCTTCAAAATCTTTTTATAACAATTTTAAATGTTTCCATATGTTGTTCTATTTGTGCTAATTTGTTACTAGAAACCTCTGCCTCTTTCGTTGCTATTATAAATATCGCCTAGTGCCTTTTATTTCCTTCTCGTGGTTTACCATGGCATTGAGATTTGAAGCATAATGTTAAGTAGAAGATAAGTAATCTTCCTGCTTTTAAATGCAATGTGACTATGTATGCAGCAAAACAGTAGACAGGAGGCTTGCTGCTCATTCTAAATAGAAATCCCTCATTGGATTAAAATTACGCCATTCTGCTCCTTTATTCTAAGTGGCTTTTTTAAGATTATCTGTACCTATTCACTCTGTGTGTGCATGCGGGCCTGCATGCATATAGCACATACACAAGTCAGAGGACAGCTTGATGGATTCAGTTCTCCAGTTCCACCACCATTGTGAGTACTGGGATAAAACCCAGGTTGCCGTACTTGGTAGCAAACACCTGTACCCACTGAACCATCTCACAGACTCTTTTATAAGAGTTTGTGCTGATTGGGCATTGTTTATGTTTATTGAAATGAAATAAAAAATTTCCCCATCAGTCCTATATATGTGTAAGAAGTGTGTGAGGTAGGGAGGAATACTTCTGTTTCTGCATTCACAGAAGCCAGATGTTGACTTTAGGTAAAAACAGGTGATGGCACATCCATCATCACTTCCCATCAAATATATATATATATTAGTTTATCTTCAAATATAAGTTTTCATCTATCTATCAAATATCCCAAGAGAACAATCCATAGGAGTGTAGCGATCACATCACATGCTCAGTTTTGTAAGTAATGCCAAGTGATTTTCTGGAGTGGCTGCACCAATTTGTATTCCCATCCGTGGTGTATGAATGACCCAGTTTCTTTGTCTCGCCTTCATTTGGTGTTATTTTTCATTTCGCTCTTCAGCTAGACATATGATCACATGTGTGGTGGTCTTGAATTGCCTTTTCATGACGGATAATGATACTGAATTTATTCTCACGTAACACTATGTTCATGTCACCATTTGCTGTATGTGTGCCCTCATTGGTTTAATTCATTGTCCTTGGCTAGAGGAAATATCAGAGTAAGCTGATAAGAACAGGTACTGCACTTGCTGTGACCAACAGCCTGAGAAACCACTCTGCCTTGGATGTTTAGGCAGGGCTTCCCACTTGAGTCCAGAGCATACTCTCTCAGCTTAATTACTTCTTTCATGTCTCCTCCTGAGAGAGTGCTGGGATTGCAGTCAGGCTGAAGCGCCTGCCCAGAGTTATTTATACGGATGCAGGGATCCAATCCCCAGTCTTTGTGTTTGCACACTAAGTGCTCTACTCACTCAGCCATCTTCCCAGCTCCATCTTTTATCTTTTAATGCAGCACATTACAATTGTGTTGTTATAAAAGGATAGACATAGTGATCAATGACATGGAATAGAGTACTCATCAAAATGTATAAAACATAGTATTTATAACGTAGATAACCAAGGAATAATAAATGTAGGAGAGGTATGTCAACAGCAGTTCTATGATAAATAAGCCATTTATCATGTATATAGTAATGGCAAGGCATTTATTACTTTACAAAAGCATGCAGACACAAGAATTCTAGGAAATCTTATTCTAAAGGGTAGAAAATTCATGACAACTAGAATATGGCTTCCGTGTATATATGTGTGCACGTGTGCATTCATGTTTTGTGTGTGTGTGTAGTTCAATGGATCTTGCTTTTGCCAGTGTCCCTCCATCTATTTTGCATCTATGTTCACACCTGACACTGCAGAATGATTTCTCTCCACTCCCAAACTGTTTCAGCTTTTAACTGGTGCACAACCCAGTACTTTCAAACAGAGAGGCTTAAAGCAGCAACTTATGTTATCATGCATCCTGGTTTGGTGAGTTGAACTTTTGATTAGTGTTTCCCTGGGAAAGTTTTCAGTTCTATGTGGTATTAACTGAGACCAAGAAGAAGTATTCAGCTTGTGAATGAACTGGGCTGAAGTCCAAGACAAATTCAATCAAATATGTCTCGGTGGGAAAGCTGGAATGCTAAGCTCATTTGGGCCCCTCATCTTGATACAGTCCCAGGGCTTTGCAACATGCACTACACAATAGGAAACTATTATTTCTCACACAGTAACACCAGCATCTAAGAAGCCAATGCATCACCGCCCTTTCTTTTAAAAGCCAGTTTCAGAACTGTCATAGTACCCATGCCATCACACTTTTCTTTTTAAGTCTTGGCAATAAAACTTGTAGAGAAAAAAAAACTAATCTTAGAAATAATATCAAACAATTCACATCTACCATAGCATCTATTTATGGTTTTATTATCAGTATCAAGCTATCATGACAACATCTGTTTGGATTATTTTTTATTTTTCTATCCTCAAGGAAACATTTAGAATGGTTTTATTATCCTGCTGCTTACGCCCTTGGTAGAGGTTCCTTCTAAACCTCTCAGCGTTGAATGTGTTCTTCATGAAGATGATTGTACGATTACTCCAGCTTTCTATTTCTTCTTGAGTTAATTTTTTGAAAGTTCTTTATAGAGCATCTTTATTAAAATCTGAGCTATTTTACATGTACCCATATGGTTCATCTTCATACCGTGTTACCTGAACGTGACAATTTCCCTGTCCAACAGTATGTGTGGATATTAATGGTCCTCCAGTGAGCAGAGTTCAGGCAGAGCCTACCACCACCACAGCATGGTTTTGTGCGGGAAGACTTAGCCTACGTGTGATGCACTGCATCAAGTGCCTCTTGAAAACAAAGGCACAATGAAGACCAAGCAGAGAAGCTTCGTGTTTAGCCCCTGCAAATTTATGGAGTGCAATTGAACAAGTGAAGTCTCCAAATCATTCCAAACTTTGAGGAAACTCTGAAAGTGAGCTGTGTGTCCGTTTACATGGGGAAACCATTCAGTGTTTCTTAGCATTGGAGGCTTGCAGGTCTCTTCTCTCGGTAGCAGGAGACACAGGTATGTGTTTGGTAAGCACATGAAATTGTGCTGCAGGGACTCCTCAGAAGCAGTCATCCGCTCAGCTGATGCATTCACACCTGTTGCTTATCTGTGGCTTTCAGGGTTGCACTTGGAAGACAAGATAAGTCAATTTCAGATCGCAGTGATTTCGAGGCAAGTGAAGGAATAACTAGTTCTGCTGTGTGATACTCACACAGTGGTTCTTGCCTATCAGATATACTGCACATCAGATAGTTACAGTACAATCCATAATAATATCAAAACTTTCAGTTACGGACTAGCAGTGAAATAATTTTATGGCTGGGGTCACCAAAACATAAGGAATCACTGTTCTAACAGTAGAAAGTGGGGCAGAGAAAGTCGATCTACTCAGTCAATAACTAATACTTTTACAAATGCTTATACAAAAGGCTTAGACTCTGAACAGATTGAAGGTTAGTAAAAAAAAAAAAAAATGGTAAAACCTAAGATGACAAGGACAGTCTAAAACCAATAGTAAGTCGTCCAGTGTGATAGTCAGATTGTAGTGCATAGGCATTTGAGGAAAGATTGGGTGGTTAATTAGAATTTTATTATACAGTGCTTAGGAGGAAAATGTTTTCTGAAACTATGGAAAGGAAGCCATAAGTGAGAGGAATGAGAAAAAGATGGAAAGTTAAACAAATTGCAGAAAAATAAAGAATTTTCTTTGAAATATATTAGTGATCATGACAGAAGATTCCTGTTCAGTCTGTCCTTGGGGGTAGGTGAAGATCTGTGTTAGATTTTTTAATGTATATTTTATTTATTATAATTTATTCATATCACATCTTGATTGTTATCCCCTCACTCTTATCTTCCCAATCCCACCCTCCCTCCCTCTTCTGCCTATTCCCCTCCCCTAGACCTCTGATAGGGAGGCCCTCCTACCCCAACTGTCTGGTAACAGCCTATCAGGTCTCCTCAGGATAGCCTGTATTCCCTTCCTCTGTGTGCCTGCTAGGCCAACTTGCCAAGGGGCAGTGACCAAATCATGGGCACCAGAGTGCATTTCAGAGGTTCAGCAGCAGTCCCTTTACCCCCAACGTGTAGAATTGGCAGTCTGTTGGTTACATCTGAACATGGGGTTTTGGTTCTCTGTACCCGTTGTCCTTGGTTGGTGCATGAGTTTGTACAGGCCACCTGTGTCCAGACCCTCAGCCCTTGATGATCGCCCTGTGGAGCTCTTGCTCCCTCCAGGAACTTCCATTCCCCCCCCCCCCCGCCAATCTTCCCTACAACTCAGAGCACTCCATGCAGAGTCCCAGTATCTGTACTGATCCCCCAAGGAGTCTCTCAGAGGCGATCTACTTTGGGCTAATATCCACCTATAAGTGAGTATAGACCATGTGTGCCTTTCTGTGTCTGGGTTTCTAGTTCTGTCCACTTGCCTGCAGATTTTAAGATTTCTTTGTTTGTAAGAGCTGAATAGTATTCCATTGTGTAAACATACCACGGTTCCTTTATCCACTCTTCAGTTGAGGGACATCTACGTTGTTTCCAGATTCTGGCTATTAAAAATAAAGCTGCTATGAACACAGTTGAGCAAATATCCTTGTTGTATGGTGGCACATCTCTCAGGTATATTCCCAGGAGTGATATGGCTGGGTCTTGAGGTAGCACTGATCCCAATTTTCTGCGAAAGCACCAGATTGATTTCCAAAGTGGCTGTACAAGTTTGCACTCCCACCAGCAATGGAGGAGGAATGTATCTCTTTCTCCACATCCTTGCCAGCATGTGCTGTCACTTGAGTTTTTGATCTTAGTCATTCTGATGGGTGTAAGATGGAATCTCAGTCGTTTTTATTTGCATTTCCCTGATGACAAAAGACGTTGAACATTTCTTTAAATGTTTCTCAGCCATTCCGTATTCCTCTGTTGAGAATTCTGTTTAGCTCTGTACCCCATTTTTTAATTGGATTACTTGGTTTGGTGGTGTTTAAGTTCTTGAGTTCTTTATGTATTTTAAATATTAACCTTTTGTCATATGTAGGGTTGGTGAAGATCTCTTTCCCAATCTATAGGGTGTTGCTTTGTTCTGTTGGAAAAGCTTTTCGGTTTCATGAGGTCCCATTTATTAATTGTTGACCTTAGAGCCTGAGCGTGGTATAACTCTAACAAAGCAAGTGAAACACTTATATAAAAAAAATGTTCAAGTCTCTGAAGAAGGAAATTGAAGAAGACATCAGAAAATGAAAAGATTTCCCATGCTCATGGATTAGGAGAATCAACATAGGAAAAACGGCCATCTTACTACAATCAATCTACAGATTCAATGCAACCCCAATCAAAATACCTACACAATTTTTTTACTTACCCAGGAAGATCAATTCTCAACTTCATATGGAAAAACAAAAAACAAAGAATAGCTAAAACAATCCTGTACAATAAAAGATCTTCCAGAGGAATCTCCATCCCGGATCTCAAGCTATATTATAGAGCAACAATAATAAAAACAACATGGTACTGGCATAGTAATAGTCTGATTGATCAATGGAAAGGAATCAAACACCCAGGAAGAAATTCACACACCTATAGAGGTTTTATTTTTGACAACAAAACCAAAACCATACAATGGAAGAAAGACAGCATCTTCAACAAATGGTGCTGGTCTAACTGGATGTCTACATGTAGAAAAATGCAAATAGATCCGTATTTTATCATCCTGTACAAAACTAAAGTCCAAGTGGAATAAAGACCTCAACATAAAAGCAGACACCCTAAGTCTGTTAGAAGAAAAAGTAGGTAAGAACCTAGAACTCATTGGCACAGGAAACAACTTCGTGAACAGAACTCCTGAGTTAATTTTGCTAAATCATTTTTTCAATAAATC
Organism: Acomys russatus; assembly: GCF_903995435.1. Taxonomy (NCBI): domain Eukaryota; kingdom Metazoa; phylum Chordata; class Mammalia; order Rodentia; family Muridae; genus Acomys; species Acomys russatus. The sequence continues at coordinate 33,351,085 of NC_067144.1, read as the reverse complement.
ATGCACTTTGTCTATATTTTCAATATTTTGGCACAAAATTGTTGAGTATTGCTCTCTTTTTACAGACTTCAATAGTTACGTCATTTTGCTATTTTAAAAATGCTTATTGTTTATTGAAGAAGCTAAAAATCTTTGACTGTCTTAGGATTTCAGAAATGAAAATAGTCATTTTTAATGAATGTCTGAGCTTTTTCCTCATTTTCTGTTTTCATCTTTTCTTTTTCTTTCTCTTCATTTTATGTTTATTTCAATTTCTTTGGTTTTGTACCTTTTATTCCATCCATAACTTATCCCCATTTTTTGACAGGGTCTCACTATTTAGCCCTGGCTAGACCTGAACTCACAGAGATCCACCTGCCTCTGCATGCCAAGTATGGAGATTAAAATCACATGCCACCACCCTATCCTCTATATGGTCTGAATGCACGCTTTTGGGTGAAAGGTTGTAAGTTCCAACTCTATTCTTTTGAGAATAGATGCTATTAATTTTAAAGTGCTTTGATACATAAATCTTTTCTTATCTGTTAAGTGCTTTCATATTTATAGACACTATTGTATTCTAACTTCGAAGCAGTTTAATATTCTTTGTTTTCACTGATCTGTTTTTCCTTCTTTACCACAAATCAAGTAGACTCATATGTAGAGTTGTTTGTGTGTATTATTCTGTTACATTGATCTACTGATCCATCCTTGTGACAACAGGACATTGTTGTAATAATTACAACTCTATAAAAAGCTTAGTAACAAGTAAAGTAAGTTCTCTTCTACTAAAAATGTTGATTATTAATTTTCTAATGATCTTGTCAATTTACACAGTCTGCATATTTTATTAAATTATGCCCAATCTAGTATATAATAATAGTAGAATTGGCATTTAAAAAATAACTCAATAATGCCTGCTTGACTATTTAAGTCTTTCCAGATATGTTTTGTTTTATAAATTATTTTCTTTTTTAAAGATTTATTTATTTATTTATTTATTTATTTATTATGTATACAGTGCTCTGCCTGGATGTATACCTGGAGACCAGAGAAGAACATCAGATCACATTATAGATGGTCTTGAGCCACCATGTGGTTGCTGGGAATTGAACTTATGACCTCTGGAAGAGCAGTCAGTGCTCTTAACCACTGAACCATTTCTCCAGCCCATAAATTGTTTTCTGAACAGTTGTACACAGCTTCAGTCAGTTTGTTATTGTTCTTTTCATTATAAATATTGTATACTTAGTGTTCTAACTCAATGCTAATGTATATAGAAATATAATTCATATAATACATGCAAAACATAATTCATGAAGTTTAATGTCAATAACAGAGTTTTTAAGTGCACAGTTATGTTGTGTGTGAATAATTTTTCTTTTTACTTACATTCTTACTTGCCGCCTTTTGATTTATTGTACTGGCTAAGATCAATTGTAAGAAGGTGTCCCGGAGTAATGATAACTAATTCACTACCACTAAAAGTTATCAAATATTCTGAATCAATTGCATTGATCTCATTTTCTCTGTTATGCTATCAATGTGGACTATATTGATTTTTATCATTTAAAACTACCACTTCTAGACAAATAAAATTAAATTATTGTTTTAGATTATATATATATTCTTTGATTTTGATGTTTTTGTAACTTGTACTATCGTGACCATAAGATTTGACATGTAATTTTTTTACTTGTTAAAATTCATCTTTAAAAAATTTTTTAAAAAGTAAAATCCATCTTAAAATTTTATTATGGAAATTATACTGGCCTAACAATGTGAGCTTGGACAAGTTCTTCCTATTTTATTCTCTGAAAAAAGTGGCAAAATTAACATTTTCTAAATATTTTATAAAATTTGCTACCAAATATCTTAATTGAGGAATGTTTAAATATCTAATTTTTACATCAGTTTTGACATATTTTTCTAGGACGTTATTAAATTTTCTCAAATGTATTGGCTGAAATTGTGTACATGAGGTTTACATAAATGTTATCTTTTGTTTCTTGTAGTAGATATTTCTGTATGCTCCATTTTTTTTTCTTGATAAATCTCATTAGGAGGTTATCAGTTTCCTTATCCTTTCCAAGACAACACTTCTTTTTGGTTTATTGATTCTGCTCCACTTTTTATTTTTTTAGAAAGAGAGGTCAAAATGCATATTTACATTCTTATAGTTTCTTGGTACAGTAAAGGAATTTTTCATTACAATCCAAAATTCCTAAAGTGAAAAGAATCAGCAGAATAATCAAACGGGAAAGGGCATTGAGAGGGCCAGGCATGATGAGGCACACCTTCAATCTCAACACTTGGGGTACAAAGACAGGCAGATCACCGTGAGTAAGAGACTAGCCCAGCCTACATAGTGAAATCTCGTTTAGTGAGAATGACTTCACAGGATCATATATCTGAATGTTTGGCTTCTACTTGGTGGACCATTTAGGAAGGATTCAGAGGTTACAGGCGTGACCTTGTTGGAGGAGGTATGTCTCTGGGGATGGGCTTTGAGGTTCCAAAAGCCCGTATCAGGCCCAGTCTGGCTCTTTCTGCCATGTGTTTGTAAGCTTTCAGATACTTCAATGCCACATCTGCCTTTGTGTCTCTATGATCCCTGTCATGTAGATCATGAAGTAACCCTTTGAAACTGTAAGCAAGCTCCCAGTTAAATGCTTTCTCTTGTAAACTACTTTGGCCATGCTGTCTTTTCACAGCAATAAAACAGAAACTAAGATACCTTTTCTCAGAGAGACGGGGAGGGTGAGGAAGTTGGGGGCAGGGGAAGGCTGAGAAACCTAATAGGTTGTGATCATGTAAAAAGCAAGATTTGTAGCTGGACAAGAAGGGACCTGGGAGAAAGACTTGGGCATACTGTTGGTTTGTTATCTAGTACGAGGCATGGGAAGATAGTGTCCTAATTCCTTTTCTGTAGAATAGATAGAGTAAAAAGTTATCGTCTCGGAGAGCAGTATGATTGGCAGTTAGAAGACCGAGTCCTGGAAGAATAAAGTTAGGAGTAGATGTCAAAGTTCACTGGTAAGGTGACTGCAGATATGAGGTACTGACTTTCAATAGTGAGGCAATAAAAGTTCACAGAATACAGCAGAAGATCTACTGTAAGGTGTCTACTCATGAATCGAAAAGGAGCTTATGACCTTATCCTAGCGCTCTAGGTCTCGCGGAGATGAGCTCTCGTCCCTCTCGTAGATTTTCTCGCTCTTGCTCTCTCTAAGTCTCATCGCCTTTTCTCGCTCGTCTCTCCTCTCTCTCTCTCGATCTCTCTCTTCCCTCTCTTCTCTCTCTCTTCTCTCCCTTCCCTCTCTCTTCTCTCTTCTCTCTCTCCCTCTCTCTCTCTCTCTCTTTGTCTCTCTCCCCTCTCTCTCTCTCTCTCTGTCTCTCTCTCTCCTCTCTCTCCTCTCTGTCTCTCTCTCTCTCTCTCTCTCTCTCTCTCTCTCTCTCTCTCTCTCTCTCTCTCTCTCTCCCTCTTCCTCTCTCTTCCCCCCTCTCTCTCTCTCTGTCTCTCATACACACACACACACACACACACACACACACACACACACACACACACACACACACACAGAGGGTAAGAGGTCCATTCTCTGCTTTTTCTTTCCTTCCTGCCCTGGTCCTAAAAATACCTAGCTCTCTAAAGTTGTCCCTTCAGTTTCCAACTAACTAACCATGAAGAAGCAGAAACGCAGGGCCCTCTTCCAAGATGGAAGGATGGCAAGCACTCCTGTGCCAATACTCTTCACTAAAAGACCCGGAGCTCTCCATACATTAGGACAAGGTGAGAAAAGAGACAGAAGACTTTGTGTAGCCTGAAAAAAAGCAAGCAAGCATGTCACAAAATGAGATAGCTTCATTAAGTTTCAAGTAGAACTGGAGATTGTAATTGCTGTTTGCAGCCAGTGTCCCTATTAAGATATTAACTTTTAACCTACCTCTAGCAACCATGTTTGGTCTGCCAGGTGTGCTCCTTTGTGCTGTGTGCACCAGGGAGATCTACAGACATCTCTGCTGCCTGCCCTAAGACTAGGGCACTGCCATTGGCTTTATCCCTCCTTGGCTTGTCCTTGTTCTCTTCCCTGAAGCCTGGTGCCTAGCTGGGGTTTTTTTTTTTTTTCAATCCGCCATCGACTTCTGCTTTCTGTATGATTGTATTCTTCCTCTACTCTTCTGGATTTATTTACCAACTTTGAAAGACAGAGGCTTAGTTTATTTTCATTAGTTGCCCTCCTTTTCTAGTAAACCTACTTAAAACTAAAATTTTCTCTTGCTATGGCTTCATCTACACAGCTGGAGGGTCCGTGGTTAGTCCTACCTTGATGACTTTGTCCTTGCCACTACTTTTTCTGGCTTTTTGTGAGCGTGTCACCAAATTTACATTTCGGCAGCTTTGTTATGATATACCACGTGTGATTCTGTTTTCATTTCTCTTTCTTCGGTGTCATGGGGTGCTTTGGTTTTTTTGGTTTGATGTTTTTAGTCTAGGTTTTAGATTTGTAACTCAGCTTCCCTTTACATATATTTCAGCCTTGTTTTACTTCTTTTCCAGGAAGGCACTCTTACAGATGCTCGGCGTACCTCTTACTGTGCCATAGTTGTCCATCTTTAAGTGGGGGTTTTCTTTAAACTACTTTCTGACTAATTGATGCCCTCTTCCGCTGTCCATAGACTGAGGATAAACTCACTGAGTTTTCAGTTCCAGATGGTTGTTTTGTAAAGGGCTTGACTCTCTGCTGAAATACCTTGAACACAGCGTAGTGACTTGAAAGGGTGCTTGCCCTGCTCCTTGATCTTCTGCATCGCCTGTGGACCTCGTCCGTTAGGAGCTGTCACTTTTGGATTTTGATGTCCTCTCATTTATGTGCTTTTTAACTGATATTATGCACAAAACAATTTCTAATTTCACTTCTGGTATCCTTCCTGGGATGTAATTCTTACCATTTTGACAAATGGTTAGGGGTCCTAAATCTGGAGTCACCTTCATTATTTGAGGTTGAGATTAATTCAGGCTTATTCTAGTCATGAAAGTGCTTGCTTCACGTCCACTTCTCCGTTCTACTCCTAGGGGCGGCAGCTGTAGCAGGGGCCCCATACAACACACAAGATATTCTCTACAGTCAGCTGTGTAGGGAAACCACCTGAGGTACCGGGACTCTACCACTTCTTGTCTTTCTTGGTAAGCCCTTGGCTATGGTATTTTAGGGGAAATGGGACATAAATTGAACATACCATGCAACAGAAAAAAATTAAGTTTGCTTCTTCACTGACTCAACTAGTACTACTGACCCACCCTGGTCCTTTCTAAGATCCCAGCTTAATCCCGAGATCTTGGTTTAGTTAACTCAGTCTTGATGAATGCTATGGCTCTCTGACATTGGCTGTACAGCTGTAGTTACTCTGTCCACTGCCCATGACTCTACTATTACATTACAGAATTCAGTTCATGTTTTCTTTTTTATGGATTGGATTTCTGGAGAGTTTCCTTTCTTCCCGTGAGGCTAGAGTCCAGGATTTATGCATAATCTTGTTTTATGGCAGGTCCAGAAGTAAACGCCCCTGTGTTCTTAATTATGATTTACCCTTTTATGAGCTTTTTCCTTTTTAAGGTAACATACTTGAGATGCATAACCCATAGAAGCCAAGTTAAAGGTTGAACTTCTTACAGAAAAAAAAAAAAACTACTAGTAAATTAAAAAAAAAATGCTTCTACTACTGGAAATTGCATGTATTTGAAAAGTTTTTCAAGATAAATAAAATAATTAACTCTTTCTTCTTTTTCATAGTGTTCCTATAATTTATTGGTGACTAATAACTCTCCAATGGGTCAATAGTGTAACACTGCGATCTCATATTGGGATGATTGGCTTGCCACAGCAGCCATTTATTTAAACATAAAGTTTTGGGGGAGAGACAGAGAAGCAAGCAGAGAGGAGGGAGGGACGGAGGGAGGGACAGAGGGAGGGACAGCGAGATAGAGATTTACACAATGGTAGCCACTTGAGAGCTCTCCTCAGCTGTGGAACTGCCTGAAAAGCTCTCCTGGCGACTCGGTGTGAATGGAGTGTTCAGTGTGTGCTGAATGAAATATGAAGGGCATCAATCCAGACTAAAACCTATGGAACTGGTTATGACTTTTTAAAATGGAACCAAATCATTTTGCTTCTTTTCAAGATTGAAACACAGCCGAAGAGTTGGTATGTGTATGAACAGAAGTGGGAGGCTATTCCTACATTCTAGTAACGTTGTTCCGAACAGCTTCCTTCTGACTCATTCAGGTTTTAACTACGAAAGCAGTTCTACTATGCCAAAACCATGAGTGAACTGTGCAGGCCACAGAGGTTAAAACTAGAAAATCTCTTGGAGGGATCAATGACACCACAAGAAGACCTACAGAGCCAACCAACGTGGGCACATTGGGGCTCACAGAGACTGAACCAATGCAAGAGCACGCATGAACTGGCCCTATGCTCCCTGAACGTAGGTAGCAAATGTGCAGCTTGGTTTTCATGTGAGTTTCCCAGTTACTGGAGTGGGGCTGTCTCTGACTCTGATGCCTACCTTTGCATCCCATTCCCCTAACTGGGCTGCTTTGTCTGGCTTCAGTGGGAGAGGATGCGCCTAGTCCTGCAGTGACTTCATGTGCCAGGGTGGGTTGGTACCCATGGGGAGGGATATGAAGGGGAACTGGGAGGAGAAGGGGGGGGGCTGTGACCAGGATATCAAGTGAATACATAAATCAATTAATGAAAAAACTATAAAATCCCAAGAAACTGACCTGAGGCTTCAGTACCATTTCAACTTGCTGCCAACAGCATAGCTGGATGAGTTCCTTCCTGGCCTCCCACATCTTTGCTGAGATATTAGCGCCTGCCTCATTTGATCATGGGGCTTGGTGACATCTTATGTCCCTCAAATGTTCAGGATCTGAGAGGTCTATTGGATTATCTCTTCCTTGCTATATTTTTCTTCTCCAGTAAGACTGGTGCTCTGAAGGGCCAGGAATCCTTTAGCCAAGTTCCAAACTAGACTCTATGGGTTCTGAGGGAACAAGGTGTCTCCATCAAATCCCTCCCCCTCAGGGTTCAGGAGACTCTGCAGAAGAGGAGGAAGAAAGTGTAAGGGCGAGAGAGGGTGGAGCACACTTTAAGGAATCAGGCCTTCTGGATACAACAGGGCTGGCACATGTAGGAGCTTAGAGAGACTGTGGCAGTCTGCACAGAACCTGCACAGGTCTGCACCTGATGCAATGCTAGAGCGGAAAAGAAAAGTAAACACATACCCCCCCATGCCTAACCCAGGAGAGACACACTGGGAAACAAATTACTTTTAAGAGTTGGCTGCATTCCAAACAGTAGAAGGACAACACCAAACAAATTCAGCAGCACTATTAGAGGCTCTTTATCTCTCAAGATTCAGTCAGGGCATTTTTCTTTTTTTCTCTTACAGGTCTTTTGTGTATATATTATGGCTTCTAGCTTTGTAGTTTTCATGGTATTCCTGCGTGCGTGATCGCATGTGTGTCTGCATCTATATGCATTTCTTGAGCTTTGTTTTTGGCTCTTTTCCTTGTTTGGTTGTTTTGTCCTGTTCTGAATTGGTTTTTATTTTATTTTATTTTTATTTTTATTCCTATTATGTTTCTAACAATTTACAGAAAGGGTGTGACTGGGAGGAGTGGTGGGGGAGGGGCACCATAATCAGAATATATTATATGAAAAAAAAAATCCTACTTTCAATGAAAGGGGGAGAAAGAGTGTGAGTTCAGGGGTAGGATAGCTAGACTACATGGTGAGACCTCCTTCTCAGAAGAAAGAAATGTTTTCGGTTGGGCAGCAAAGGGATGGAGGTTCGTGGTTGTCATCGCAGCACCTCTGGAGGAAAAGGCAGGAGGGCCAGTATTTCAAGTTATAGCTATATAATGGGCTCAGAGTCACCCTGGGCTACAGAAGGCCCTTTCTCAAAAACAGCTGTATGAAGTTTATACTGAAATAGTTGATATTTAGAATAAAGAAAACTTTAAAAGTACATCTCTTTTAGACAATGCAGCAATTCAGATATCCTGCCAGCTAGAATACCCTGTCACATCTGAAATCACCAATGGCCGCTACACTCATAGCCACCTCTGCAAGTTATTTGCCTCTTCTTTTAATATTTAATAAAATTGTAATTTAAAAATCATATTTAATGTGATGTTTAATAGGAATTTACTGGTCATTTAACTACTAGCAAGTACTGTGCTGGCTCAGCAAATGGAAAAGGAGCGCAGCAGGAGGTTCTATCCTAAAGTGAAGGCGAGCACTACCACATGCAGAAAGCTGAGGGATCACAGCGCCTTGTAAGACATACCATAGATCAAGTGCACAGACACTGAGCAAGAAGATGTATCTGAAAACATCAAAGTGAAAAGATTTCTGCCACCCTGCTAACGGAAAGGGTATAGACCTTTCTGTGTTTTTCCTAATCCACCCTAGCAAAAAATAATAGATTACATGTATTGATTTCTGACTACTATATGGAACAGGCACCATGTCGAATTCCTTAAATATCTTATTTAGTGTTCACAAAAACCCCCAGAGGGTCAGCACTTTTAAAATTCCATTTTCTAGATAAAGGGGATTAAGAGATTGACTTGGGCTTTCGCTGCTAGAAAAGCAGCAGAGCACAGTCCTAGGCAGAAACCCTCCAGCCCACGCAGTCCACAGCTCCCTGAGCATCTGGGAAACTGGGAGCCGCATGTTTGCTCCAGGTGGAAACTCATCCTGGAAAAACTGAACGCAACACTCTCTGGACTGCGTGCGGACTCTTACTTCAGTGTGTGAGCTTTGTTTAAAAGCTTCCTCAAAGGCCTCCGGCTCCTTTGTTTCAAGGACAAGCTGGACCTTGGTACCTTCGTCCTTCTTAACATACAATTTTCACACAATGTTAGTGCGCATACACTTAGGACAATCTGAAACTCGCATAGTGGACTCCAGCTACAGCATAGCAATAATTTGGATTTTCTGGTGGATGCATGAAGTTCGGGACACAGTCCCTGCTCCCAAGTTTATAGCTGAGCGTCAGGGAGGTGAAAAACAAACAAACACATAAAAGGCAAATAGTTATTTTATACATAAAAATAAAAATGAATCTTACCCAAAAATAAAAATGAATCTTACCCAAAGATATTGTTGGTGACTTGTTACGTCACTTTAGAGAAAAGGAACTCTGTAGTGTTGTTGTTGCTGCTGCTGCTGCTGGTGCTGCTGTTGCTTTGGTTTTTCAAGACCAGGTTTCTCTATGTAGCCCTGGCTGTCACGGAACTCACTCTGTAGACCAGGCTGGCCTCAAACTCAGAAACCAACCCAGTTCTGCCTCCTGAACCCTTGGATTAAAGACATGTGCCACCACCTCCCCCGGGTCGTGCAGTTTTTAAACTGTGAAATGGGCCATGAAGAAGGCTCACAGGACAAGCGGACCTACTTCCAAGACTGAGGACCTGAGTTAAATCCTGACCCACATAGGAGTGACTTAGATCTAGTAAGTCAGTCTCTGACTTCCACTTGCCTGTGTGTGTGTGTGTGTGTGTGTGTGTGTGTGTGTGTGTGTGTGTGTGTGCTGAAAATAAGTTAAAATGTTATAATTTTTTTAAAAAATCTGGAAGTGTGCAGATGCTAACTTGTGTATCCTGGAACAGGACCTCTCAGTGTTTTTTATGGCACTGAGTCCCACAGAGTTTCACACTTGGCACTGGCTTCAAAAAGTGTAGGAAGAGTACTACGGTCTAAATGCTACCACCAAAATTCACATGAGGCAATCATAAGTTCCAGTGTGATGCTATCAGAAGGTAGGCCATGGGATAGATGGTTAGGGTAGGAGAATTCTGCTCATGGAGTACTGGCCTTATACATGGAACAAAGCAAAACCCATTTCCTCCTTCCAGTGTGGATAATTCAAGATACAGGTACCTTTCCATGAAGCAGGACACAGGCGCTGGCCAGACACTAAAACCTGGTGCCTTGAACTTGGACCCCTCCGCTACAAGAAATAAACTTCTGTTGTTGATATCAGGTGATATCAGGTCTGGGATCTTTTATAATAGCAGCTCCAACAAACTCAGATAAAAAGGAATACAAGGTTTTAAAGACTGCACTGTATCTTTGTCTCTGTTTCTGTTTCTGTCTCTGTCTCTGTCTGTCTGTCTCTATCTGTCTGTCTGTCTGTCTGTCTCTCTCTCTCTGTCTGTCTCTCTCTCTCTCTCTCTCGTGTGTGTGTGTGTGTGTGTGTGTGTGTGTGTGTGTGTGTGTGTTACATGTTTCTGCAGGGGAATGCGAATATATATGGGGGATGATGCACATGGAGGCCAGAGATCAAACTTGGATATCATTCAGTTCCTTGGACATCTTTGTTGCTTTTGTTTTGTTTGAGACAGGCTCAGTCACTGGCCTAGAGATCATTAACTGAGCTATACTGAGTAACCAGTGATGCTTAGAAATCTGCCTGTGCCTCCTTCCCAGGTGACGGGGTTACAGGTGTACACTACTGTGCATGGCTTTTTCACATGGATGCATGAAAAGTGCTTTAATGATTAAGATAATGTTTTTCTTCCTTTAAAATTTTAATTACTTAATTAATTAATTTACAGACAGTGTTTCACTGTGTACCCCAAAGTGTCTTGAAACTTGAGATCTTCCTGCCTAGACCTACTATGTCCTGGGGTTATATCTGTGAGCCACTACACTCAACCTAAGATTGCATTTCTTGGTAGAGGTGCACTGTTCTACAGAAAATAAAGTAATTAGGTAGAATCATTAAATTCCTAACACATGCAGCCAACTCTGTACTGGCTCCTTTTATGTCAACATGACACAAGTTAGAGTCATCAGAGAGGAGGGAGTTTCAATTGAGAAAATGGCTCCATAAAGTCAGGCAGTAGGGCACTTGCTTTATTAATGACTGATGCAGCAGCATCCAGACCATTGTGGGCAGTTTTATCCCTGGGACCATGGCTGAGCAAGCCATGAAGAATAAACCAGTAATAGGCTTATGAAGTTTTTTTTTAACACACAAGATTTGTTTACATCACAAAAGTGATGTATAATAGAGATTTTTTAGCTTTAGGAATCTGGAAACTAAATCTACCTTTAGAAAACAAGGCATGCCTTCTCTAACGCTGGAAATGAGATATCACGGAGTCAGGGATCCTCGTGTTTCTCAAGATGGCCATGAAATTCCACAGTAAGATGGCATGACTATTCAGTGATGGGGGCTCTGTGTCATGGGGCATCTTTGCTCCAGAGTCTAAGACTCTCTCAGTCTAAGACACTTCTCTGCCCAGGCAGTTCCTCTGATTTCTATCTTTTGAAGGTTGTAAATGTTGCTTTTATTTCTTCAGATGAGGGGATGAGATGAGAGCCATACCCAAGCTTTATGAATACATAGCTTAGGCTAAGCTCAGAGCATTTCTGTCTCTGTTCTAATAATATCACTAGGCCTAGAAGCCTCCAGCCTCCATCTGCTAACCTAGGCCTACAATGTTTTCAGCCTCCAAGACTTACTGCTGAATGAGCTTACCCTTTCTAGTTATTTCTGAACTCTGGCTGGCTGGTTTAACTCAGCTGTTCTGGCTCAAAACTCCTGTCCAAGCTGACTGAATCAAACTGGCTTCTCTCTAGTTCTCACTGAATTGCTCTTCTTGGAAAAACTGCCTCTGAACTCCACAAACTAAACAGGATGAACTCACTTGTGCCGTACTGCACTGAACTGTACTGTCTCTGTGAACTCTCTTATTCTCGCTGCTTTCAAGTAGCTTCTCTTTCCTGTCTGTTCTTATGAGAGTTGAGTAATCTCTGACTCATTCTGCCAAATTGTTCTCTGATTCATCACTTTGCCTGCCCCTCAGTTAGATGTCAATTTCAAACATGCCTGCTTCTTCCTATAAACTAATCTTTCTTTGAATGTTTGGGATTAAAGGTGTGTACTGTATTCCAGCCAGATCATACTGTAATCCAGAGAGTGTCTGCTGCATTCCAGCCAGGTCACATAGACCTACAAGAACTCTGTATGTGATCCCTTGCCAGAGCACCCATGTTACTGAATTAAAATTCCTCTACAAAAGGTATTGACTTCTTCCAGAGTTAATGATAGAGCAGAAGCAGAGCCTTCTGTGCATAGTCCCTGAGCTCTAGATGCCATTTCAGCAGCCAGACTGGATAGCATCACATTTGTAGTAGAGTAGACACATCATATAACATTGCCTAGGGAGGGACCACCACCCACATATGCCATAAAGAATGCAATATAAAATAATGCAAGGAGGGAGGGGGAAGAGTAGGAGCAGAGAGATCATGGATTGTTCATGAAGTTAACCTTGTAGCATATCATTGGCCCTGTTGGGTTCTGGGAAGAATTTTAGACTGTTAGAAAAAGAGAATTATGACAAAGGAGTTTAGGAAGCAGATTTGCTTTCTTCCAGAGTTCATGGAGCTACTGTGAAATCAGACCATGAGCGCCAAGGTCCATCCTCTGTCCTCCAGCCCCATGGTTTGTGCCCACTCACTTAAACACAAAGGATTTGGCAAATCCATGGAAATACTAAAGGAGTTAAGGGAGGTTATTGAATATTTGTTTTATCTTCAGCATAGGCAGAAGAGAAAATTTTGAGATAGTCATCACACCTTTCTGCCACTCTCCTTTTGTCCCACAAACTCCATATAGGCTAGTCTGGCAGCATGAGCCATCTTCCAAGTTCCCACTCAACTTGCTCCCTTTTGAGCGGGGTCAGTTGGCTCCACAGGACAGTTGGGAGCGCCACCCAGAGGCCCAGCTGGTGGCTGCCTTCTGGCTTTCGCTCTCTCTTAAAGCCCTACCAACTGTGTTGAAAGGAAACTCCACCACATTGAAACATCAGAACGAAGTCTTACAGGGCCAACATCACCGACTACAGTGAAATTAAAAGGAGAAATTTAGGGAAAAGATGTAAGTAGGGAAAAAATGAGGTCACCAGGAGCAGACCTCTTCTATCTTGGGTGGGAAAATGTTAGGATACTAAATTCACTGGAATATAAAGAATGTTCTCCTATATTGAGCCACCCGCGCACCACAGGCCTTAATTAAACATTTGTCAAGTGCCTATGGTCAGTTAGGTACTGAAGTATTTCTGCGATGTTATTTTCTTGTAAAAATCAATCCCTGTCAAGAATTTTGCAAAGCGCTACCATTCTTAAATACAGATAAAGTAACAAGACGCGGAAATTTTTACAAAACCAGTTGAAGAACTCAGAACTGGCAACTTCAGGTTACTGTTCACTGTGCTCTTAAATAGAAGGTAATTATGATTTTTTTGTGTTTATGGAAGAAATATAAAACAAGATAATTAAATCTGAATTATGAACTCTGTGTCTAAAAACAGAAATTCAAACACAAGCACATATAGTATTTCTGGTAATTTTAGGGAATCACACTAGAGTTACAACATGTTAATAAGGAGTAGAAATCCCTCCTTCGGTTCTTTGTCTGCTTAATAAAAGAATTTAAATTAAAAAAAGAATTTAAGGACAACTGCAAATGGCAGCTTGAGGACAATTTTTATTAGATTTTTAAATAAAAGTCCCAGGGACAAGCTGTAAATCTTGGTGGTTGCTCACAGGGGTAAAATAGATAAGAGAAAAAGCAATGCTGTTTGAGATTAACTGACATGGAGGTCAGTGACATGGCAGACAAGCAACCATATGGTGGGTCCAAAGTGTGGGAAAGGAGAAGCCGACAGTCTCACTAGTCTAAGTAATTCAGAAAAGCAGGCAGACATACAAAGCTGCCTGGCTATAGCTGTGTGAATGGTTGCACCAGGCCTGGGAATTCTGGGAAGGGAAAGTACATTATCTCATCCAGGGATAATTATTCTTCCTTTCTAGGCGTGGTTCCTTAGCCAGGTGATTAACATAGTCCAGCTGGAATGTGAGGTCTCCACTAAACTCAAAGGTTCCATCCTCCCATTCCCTTAATAGGCCTTTATTGCTGTTATAACATTTGATTTCTCTGAATATAATTCATACCAACTAGGCTTTACTTGGGTTTTCTCCAAAGTCCAAAGCTAAGTAACACCACTCAAATTTATAGTGTCTGGCAACCAGCCTATATCATTGGGCATATTGAGACACATAACACAAAACACATAGCAGATCAGAGATGATCAAAATGTCACTCCTATGATGGATGTGCCCTCCGTGTGTGGCAACCATAGTCTTACTAATATCTCATTTCAAAATTGAGCCCCAAACTTCAGCCTTATGCTATACCTACCTGCAGGCCTAGCATTCATCCTATTCCTGAAGGAAAACATGCACTCACTGCATGGGCAGACAGGAGGATTCCAAGGGTAGAAAAAAAAAAAAAAAAAAAAAGGAGGAAGGAGATAACATGTACAGGCTGAGCTCCCAGCTCCCAACTCCATACCAAAGGATAGCCTTCCTCTCAAATGATGGGGAGGTGGCAATGTTGGCTCTCGTCCCTCCTTTTGGAAACACCAAATCTAGAAATTTCTCTCATTCTCTCTCTCTCTCTCTCTCTCTCTCTCTCTCTCTCTCTCTCTCTCTCTCTCTCTCTCACACACACACACACACACACACACACAACACACCTACCTTTCTCTTCATTAGATCTCAGGCACATCACTACCTGATCATCTCATTCCCAGAAATCAGTAGGAAAGAAGAAATGAAAAGGCATAGCCTTACTGTGGGTAAAATCAAGGTTTGTTTGGTTTTTTTTTTTATGTTATTTTTAATTAATTATGTTTATATACATACATTTATATTATTACACATATATATAATAAACTACATACAGCAAGAAGAACCATGAAACAATCAGAAATTATATAAATGTTACATTCATAGTGTTTTGGCTATTTGTATTTGCCAGCCTTGAAGAAAACATCTTTCGTATCTTGGTGAGTCTAAAATTCTGAATGTAAATCAATATCGATTATATCTCATCTCTATCAACTTAAAACATCTATCTAGACCTAAAAACATCTTAACCCCTGAACAACTAAGCTTAATTGTGAAACTAAACTATCTGGTCTTCAATACCATCAGAGACTTGAGAAGGAATAAAATTAATTATCTGAGTAAACAGGAAGTGCAAATTAGCAGCTTCCAAAGTGGAAAAAAAAAAAAAATGACAGAGGCAGTTTGCTGCCTAACAGTCACCCAAAACTCTCTGTAACGTTGGAGCATCATCTTCAGCCTTCTGGCCCAGTATATCTGACATATATAAATTAAAGGTTTTAAAAGGGGAACATTTCCCAGTCGTTCACATTATATGTGTAATGTATTAACAAACGTGTGGATAGTTATGTAAATGAGGTAGAGAGGGAAAAGTCAGTGAGTCAGAATTAAGGACATTAATAGCCAATGGTTCTATTTACATCTCAGAAGGAAGACAAGCCATGGCTGACTCACCCTACCATAGAGGTGACTCGGCATGTGGAGAGGTTACTGTGAAGGCAGGAACGAGTGGACCCTGAAGTGGATGAGGGAAGGTAAAAGATGCTGTGTCTCATAATAACAATGAGACTGAAAGAGCATGGAAGAAAAGTCAAAATTAGAAGTAGCTACTTATCCCACAAAACTTCACCTACCCTCCCTATGCTGGGAAATAAGGGTCAGAGCTAGGGTAAAGCATGCAAGCTGGAAAAGCCATAGTGAAAATGTCCGGTCACCACGGCTGGGTAAGACTCAGGTGTAAGGGTTAATTTAGAAGATTTGAAACCTCTGCTGCCAAGTTCTGTTCCTGCAGCCTATCTGGGTTTCATAATAAAACATTGACCTTATCAATTATTTTGTTTCTCAGTTATTAGCATCTTAGCAATGAAAGCAAGAAATGTAATTTTCCATCTCTGACTGACCACTACTCGGCCTATTACAGAAACAACGTCTTCCCAGCTGATCACAAAAGACAGCTATACCACCCTCCAATAGGCACCGCAGTTGCTTTCCATCAGACGCTTTCAGAAAAACCCTCCTGAGTGTTTGCCGCTTCTCTTGCCTCAGGCTTTTACTAGAAGTGGGGCGCAAGGCATCTTGACAGTCTAAAGGCCGGTAGCTTGCATGGCAGAGTGAAGAACACACCGAACAGCTCCTGCCATTGTAGTCCACACAGCCTACAAGGCTCAGTAGTGGCAGCGGCCATCCAAATCTTAGCCAACTTGATACCCTATGAGCATATACAAAAAGAGGCGGTCCGCTTCAGTCACAGTCATAGGGGAGGGGAGTGAGGGGAAAATGGGAGGGAAGGAGGAATTAGAAGATACAAGGAATGGGATAACAATTGATAACAATATGAATATGATAACAATATGAATAAATTAATAAAATTAATAAGTATATATATTTTTTTATATAGAAAATTTATATAAAAACATATTTTAAAAAAAATCCTAGCCACTCAGGGTTCTTTCAACAGACATCATTCCCAAGCCACTGAATTCCATAGTGCTCCCTCTTCTTGGACTCCCCAACTTAATTGTCTTCACTGTGAGCACTCCACATAGTCTAAGTACTCAAAGCAAAACATCTACAAGCTTCAGGCCCATTGAGAGGCTGGGACTGGGGAAAGTCTAGAAACGACCCTGAAATCGCATGCTAATCTATACATATGTTGTTTTCTGACAAAGCACGCCAAGTGTCCACAGGATTCTCCAAAGTCAAGATCCTCTGTGTTACAAGTGATCACGTCACATTCACGAGAATTACAACAAGCCTGTGTCATTACTCTATTTCTACTCTAATTTTTAACAACAGAAGTGAGATTCCAGAAATAATGGTCTTTTATGGTTTTTTTCTTTGTTTCCTTTTGGGTGGGGGGTCTATGGAGGTGTTACACGGGCATGCATGTAGAGACTTCCTCTATCATGCTCTGTTTTATTTCTGTGACAGAGTCATCTCACTGAGCTTACAGCTCACCATTTTGGGGCCAAGCTGGAAGCCAGTGATCCCCAATCACCTCCTGTCTTGCCCCCTGTCCCCTGCCACCTTGCTCAGAGCTAAAGTAAATGTCATGGGTGGTCATGCCAAGGTTTTTGAGTATGTGCCTAACTCAGGTCTTCATGCTTAAATAGCAAGTACTCTTACCTACTAGGCCATCTTCCAGCCCTTATTCCCAGCAGTATGTTTTTTTTTTTAATTGCTATAAAAATGGTAAAACATCAAGTCCAATGGAAGCTTAGTTTAAGGCATAAAATGACCAAGAGTTTTAAGTGGCTTTATATGGTTTTATTAATTATCATAAAGAAGAAGCTTAAGAACTTCACTGGAATGAGTTACAATTAAGTGTTACACCAGTGACAATGTAGAACCATGACTATCAGTGCCAAAATTATTGACATATATGCTTAATATATACCTTGTTGATCTACATTTCCATTGTTTAATACTAACAATACCCCAAGACTATCAGTAAGCAATTCAAATTTCCAAGAAGGGATAGGCCCCCAAAATAAAAATCCTCGATCTTAGAATTATGCATCCACAAATACTTTTCTTTTTTATATTCTAGTTGGCTTTTGGCATACTAGAAATACCTGCAGTGGCAATGCACAGTTTCAAGGAGGGAGATTTTAATACATATTTAAAACAGAGAATAAACACTTTCCCTCCTGGATCTCAGTTGTAAAATCCTAGGTTGAAAATTAAAGGTGGGAGACTAGGGGAAAAGCTTCATTTTATTATTGCCTTTGGGTGAGACCTATTTTGTATGTAATCAGAGTAAGGAGAAAGAATACATTTAGAAAGTTTAAATAGCTCTTTGCAATCTAAACCCATACAGGAGCAAGAATGCAGGTAGCTTTAAACAAAGAAAGGAAATTATTCTAATATCAAACTATTGAAGAAAAGCACTGCAGAAACAGAACATGGTGCTACTTTATGGTTCCTAAGGAGGAGGCGAGGCAGGAATCTTAAGATTAGATGTAATTACAGGTGCTCTGAAGTTAGCCCTCGTGAGCCTCATCAATGTCTGCCCATGCCTTAGTGCTGGTCACTGTAAGGAGGAAATAGAATGGGAAATAAAATGCCTGGGACAGAGAGTATAGGAATAGAAGCACAAAAACTAGGCTCTAGGGACAACAGTTGTTTACGTCACAGAGACACTGGGACCAATTCCCTCACAAATAAAATGCCACAATAATAGATATTTGTGGGAACTATCTGAGAAAAAAAAACAGCACAATGTTTCACATTATAATCTTTCAAATTTTAGAATATGAAAGAAGCTGGCTCCCTGGATTTTGTAGTCCAACGTACTGCAAAACATGATACATGGAAACCCATCACAGTTTCTCTTAAAAGTTACCACAACCTTAACATATTAGCATGCTCAGATGGTGAGGCCCACATTATTTATAGTTACAAAATGCAAAGTTGCCTAATTTCTCTACCTTACGATTTCTGGATTTGTTTACAGTCTCCTGTGTGATTATTACTTGTTCTGTGACTGTCTTCCATTTTTATACAAGGCAATCAAGAAATGAGACAGAAAGGTGGCACTGTGCTGTATTCATCAAACAACATACCCCCCACCCCCGCTCCGCCACCGCCCAAAGTCTGCTAAATGATTAAAAACCAGGGAAGCAGGAGTGTTTAGCAAGATGGGTGCCTGCATTTGCTCGCCAGTTCCACTGTCGGAGAGGTGAGTGGTTAAGCAAAACACGGCTCTTTCGCTTCCTCGCCCCTTTCCAGCCATTTATTTTTATGACTCCATCAATTCTGCACATCAGGATTTAGAAAGCCCTGCGAGAGGAGTGTCAATCATAAGATAAAGGGAGCAGAGGTATAAAGGTAATATTTGAAAAGGGAAACCAAGAGATGAAGTTGAGAATTACAGAACAAACTCATATAACATATTACCAGGGAAAACCAAGCATAACAAAAGAATGGGAGAAAGGTGACAGCGGGGAGAGATTACATAAAATACTAACGTGCCCCAGAGTTCTGGAACTAAATGGTGAGCGGTGGGTTTAGATAAGGTAGGGAGAGCTCATTTTAAATTTGGAGTTCATAATACAAAATGATACAAATAAAAAGCTAAGAACTTGAGCACCTAAACAAAAGACAAACAAATTCCCCCCCCTCCCCCCCCCCGGCAACCCTACGGGGGCAGGGAGAGCACACTGATTGCTTTTGCTTCTCTGGAGGCCTTAATATGCCGCACAGGGGAGGTATGCTACATACGTTAGCCACCTCTAGAGTCCATGTCATGATTGCTGGCTCTGCCTCTTACCTGTGCCATATCTGATACTAGACACATAATTACCATCGTCTCCCTGGTCTCCGTTTTCCTCTTCTGCCACTTAACTGTTTCTGGCCTTTGGGGAAGCAATTAATGAGTCCCTTTGCTGAAACCATTAGATGACATTGGAGGAATTGAGAAAGTTATTCCTTTTGCAAGGCCAGCAGTGTATGTCCCGCCGACCATAGAAACTGGCCTAGGAAAAACTGAACAGATTCCTTGACAGTCATCCTTAAGTATACTCATTCATTCATTCATTCATTCATTCATTCATCCATTCATTGGATAAATACGTTTTAAGTACCGTATTAGATAGCTTTGCATCACTGTGACTAAATACCTTACCTGGCATATGCAGTTTAAAGGAAAAAAGATTTACCTGGACTCATGGTTTCAGAGATTTCAGTACAAAACGTCAACTGGATCCATTGGTCTGAACCTGAGATCAAGCAGAATATCATGGCAAGGTATGGTGGAGGAGGCTGCTCACCTCATGCCATTGAAAAAAGCAGAAAGACAAACAGATGAAGAGACGCCAAATAAAGTGATGCCTCCCATTATGCCCTGCCTTCCACAGTATCCATCAATTCCCAATAATGCATTTTACTATAAACTTATTGATGGAGCCTGGAGAGATGCTTCAGCGGTTACAAGCAGTTGCTGCTCCTACACAGGAACCACGTTTGAAGGAGAGATAAACCTGTTTTCCTTACGATCCCAAGTGTGGGATTGGAATGGTCCTGTGAGAAAACAGGTGAGGTTAATCCACTAGAAGACCAACCACCTCATGCGGGAGCTTGATTGTTGCCAGCTGAGAAGATCCCGTGAACAGACTCTGAGAGAAGATATATAAATGAGCCCAGAACTGGAGGCGGGGCCTTTGGCAACTGGGGATAGTTTTTGGCTGTTCATTGCTCCACTTCGAGATGCTCCTAGAGAGAACTGCTCCAGGGAAGGCTTTGGGGCTGCTGAGGTTCCGGGCTCTGGTTACTTCAGGTTCCAACAGAAGAAATCCTGCTGTTTACGCCAGGAGAATCATTCCTCGGAACTGATATGCTTACGGTTTTGTTATTGTGTTCTTTAATCCTCTTTTCCTATTGTTTTGGTTAGTTGGGTTATAAGTGACATATGCTCGGTTAATAAGTTGTAATAAAATATATTGGTTAAGAAAATTGAGACTACACAGGTTCAATCCCCAACATCCACACGGTGTCTCACAACCTTCTGTAACTCCAGTTCCAGCAGAGGCAGCATCCTTTCCTGGCCACCCATGGCTGTTTTACGCGCATGGTACACATGAACTCTGAAAGCACACACATGTGGAAATGAATAAGCAATTTAAATTAATGAAATAAAACCAACTGTTGATGGTTTGATCCATCGGTTAGGTCAGAGTTCTCATAATCCTATCACTTTCCATAATTCTGTCAGATGGCAACCAAGCCTTTAACACAAGTCTTTTCGTGGGGTGAAGTTTCACATTCAAACCATCATAAGTAGAGACGGTCTCTTGGGTTTTGCAATACTGAGGCATGGGAGGGTTGAAAGCACCTGTTAGGGAGTTCAATGTTTAATTGCTGATGGGACGGCCCAGTAATGACAACCCAATATGTGAATCAGTGGCAGGTAGAAGCTCAGCTGGTTAGGAACGCTAGGAAGGCTACCAAAAAGAGACTTGATACCCTATGAGCATATACAGGGGGAGGAGGTCCCCCTCAGTCACAGCCATAGGGGAGGGGAATAAGAGGAGAATGGGAGGGAGGGAAGAATGGGAGGGTAGAAGGGATGGGATGATAAATGAGATGTAATATGAATAAATTAATGAAGTATATTAAAAAAGAAAGAAAGAAAAACAAATTAAAAAAAGGGAGAAAAAGTATTAGAAAAAAATAAAGATAGTTTGAAAAAAAAAGACAAGAGAATCTAAAAGGAAAAGAAATGAAAGCACCGTGAGGGCTACGTGACCCATAATGGATATGCAGAGCCCATACAGCTTTAGTAGCACTGAGAAAGGAAACTAGCATTACTGACTGTGTGTGTTCATAAGCATATCTGTTGTTGAGACAGTGCCCAGGGCCCAGTGTGTGCCAAGCAATTGTGCCGCCACGGAGAATCCTCATTCTCAACCCTCATTCACAAATACCATGTGAAGGGCAGGGCACTCTTCTGCCTTCTCACCAACTGTGTTCACCGTACTATTTCAGCTTCTGTCTTCATAGGGTTTCAGGAGTACTGTCAGTGATGTTTACTGACGTTTACTTCCCTATGTGTCCCTCTGCCCAGGTTGCTTTGCCTGCGGTGCTCGGTTCCGGCACCGCCTTCTGTATCAATCTGCTGTGTACCAATCATTTGACTGCGTATCAATCTGCCGCCTCACAAACGTCACATCTCTGCTTGCTCTTTCCTTCCCTTATCTTTAGTCGGTGTGGTATATCTGATTTCTTTCCCAGTCTCAATATTTTTCATAGCTAAAATGAAAAGAAAAAAAAAAAAAAACCACCGTGTGAGACAATTTCACCTTCAGACCATTCATAAATACTCGACTTGTGTAGACATCAGATTTCAGCTCCCTGATTACTGGTCTAATTCCCTAGGGTTAGCTACTCTGACCATTTGAAAGAACTTCCTAATGGAATGAGCAAGCTCTTGTAAATCTGGCCACATAATTTCATGGGCAAAATAAAAGACCTGATAAATGTTTCTAGTTGTAACCACTAAGGCCATGTGAATAACAAATTACTATAGGTTTACAATGAAGCCAACCAGTAACGCCCAGTTGCTAATAAAAGCCTTTAATTATGCCATTGCCTATTACATATGCACACATTAAAAAGAAGGTTAATATGAGTGAAAATATTTTATACAGACAGTCTTGGCCCTGCCATAATTAGGTTATAATCATTCTACCCAAATACACAATTGTCTGGGAATAAATACTTTTTTATTATTGGAAACATCTCTCTGGAGGTTGCCTCATACCATCTGCCTGACCATGTTCAAGTGGGAAGTCCTGTGTGTGAGGAGACAGGTAGCCGGTTTGTTTGCCTGCTGAGGCCCTTCTAACCAAAGCATTCCATCCACTCACTTCATTGAGTGTGCGTGCCTCATCTCTGTTTTGGTCATACTGAATGAGAGAATGAAAGACAAAACTGGCAACAGAGGGAGTGGAGCCCAAGCTTCAAGCTCTTGACCACTTTCTTCTTCCATTTGGAGGAAGGAAAATGAGATGTTAAAGAGAGGAGAGGGAAAGGTCACACAACCTCCATTGAACACTCAAATTTCTAAATGTATAAAATAGGTGCAGTTATTAACCCACTTACAGAGGAAGGCACTCACCTGTCTTTGAGCGTAGTGAGCGTCATCAGGAGGGCCTTGAATTCCAGCTGTTCTGGCTCCAAACACCATGCCTGTGAAAATGGGCCTCTTAAGGAGCACTTTCAATCAGAAGGCCTCCCACTAAGCTCATGCTACTTCACTCTGAACTGCCTGTGTACCTCGGTCAGGAACTCTGAGAGAAGAAGGTTCCCTTTCCGTTTTCTGCTGACCTGTTGATTACTCCAACTTTACATAGTCAGGACCTCACTCGATGACCTCTCAATACCTAACAAGCCTCAAATCTGGGCTCCCTTCAGTAACACTAATATATATTTACTATAGCTAGAAATGTTTATATGAAACCAGATAGATTAATATCACAAAAAGTAATCAAAAGCCATAAATATTTTATATTAAAAATTGGATATCTTTCCAAGGTTCTACAACTAACAGCCCATTTTTACTTAGAAGTTAAAACTAGTCCAGCTTCTAAAACCTTTACAAATTTCTGCATCAAACATCTTTGGTAAATAAAATATCTAGATAAAATTTTGGTGTCCTCATATAGCCAAGTAAAAAAATTTTAATAAAAATAGTTTTGTTTACAGAATAATTTTTTAGAAAAAGAGAAAGTCTTCGCTTACCAGGAAAGTGGGACAGAGAGGGAAGACTTCCTTTTGGGACTCTAGGTGAGAGAATCAAGGGAGAATGGGGAAATAAAAGGACCCAGAGGGTCCTAGAAACCTACAAGTAGATCATTATGACAGGCAGATCTGGGCCCAGGGGTCCTGCTCAAACTATGACACCAGCCAAGGACAATACATGCAGTAAACTTCGAACCCCTACTCAGATCTACCCAGTGGACAGGACATTCTTCACAGTTGAGTGGAGAGTGGGGTCTGACTTTCACACGAACTCTGGTGCCCCGTATTTGACCACATCCCCTGGATGGGGAGACCTGGTGGCACTCCGAGGAAGGATAGCAGGCTACCAAGAAGAGACTTGATACCCTATGATCACATAGAGGGGGAGGAGGTCCCCCTCAGTCACGGTCATAGGGGAGGGGAGTAAGGGGAAAATGGGAGGGAGGGAGGAATGGGAGGATAAAAGGGATGGGATAACAATTAAGATGTAATATAAATAAATTAATAAACTATATTTAAAAAAAGAAAAAAGAAAAAAAAAGAAATATTCTCCTGAGTTGTGACAAATGTGTATATTTTTATCATGACATGTGGCAGTACAGGTCAAACACATGATCTCTAGAACCGGGCATACAAAGATGGGAGGTCTTTGCCCATCTATTAGCTGTATCACCATTGGGAAGTGTCCTAATTTCCCTGAACTTCACATAACTAGGTAATATATGTAACCACATGGTATGGTTGTGTAAGGATCCGAGAATCACTGAAGGAACACCCCAGACTCAAACAGTATGTAAAAGCAAAAAGCGTAACAGTCTGTAGGCAGAGGTCAACCATTCATACAAAATGGCGACCCCAACCAAAGGCTCACAGGCCTTTTTCTAGGGACTGGGGGACTTTTAAGAGGGTGTGCCTTCTTCTAATTTGATTGGGCGGGCTAAGGAGCAATCTCAGGGGGCAAAAACTGATAGGCTGGGTGAAATGACCCTTAATCCTAGTTACAGTCTAGAGGCAGTAGGCTATATATGGTCACACTAGTGGCTGATTGGCTCAGATCTTTCCCATGTGGTCTCTTCTGGGACCAAGAGCATCCTGCTACCTGACTATAACTGGCATTGGCTGGTGCCACTTAGTGCCTGTGGAGGCCATCCGACTTCTGCCAAGGCACCATGGGCCTGGAGTTACCTGACTTCTGTCTTGGGCCCCACTGTATGTCTGATCCTTTCAGCTGATATTGTCAACTTGACAGGATTTAGAATGCCCTAAGAACTGGTCATGGTGGAACATACTTTTAATCCAAGCACTAAAGAGGAAGAGGCAGGCAGATTTCTGTGAAGTTGAGGCCAGCCTGGCATACAAAGTAAATCCAGGACAACCAGGACAGTTACACAGAAAAACCCTGTCTCGAAAAAACAAAACAAAACAAATAGAATCCCCTAGGACACGAACCTTTAGGCATGTCTGGAAGTTTGCAGATTGGGATGATAAAGGTGGGACGGTCCACCTTAAATGAGGGTGGGACCATCCTTTGGGCTACAGCTCTGTATTGAATAAAAGGCAAAAATCAAGCTAAGTACCGTGTTCAGCTGTGCACCATGTTTACATCTGTGCTTTCTGAACGCAGATGCAGTGCAACCAACCACCTCATGCTTGTGTGGCCATGCCTTCCCCACCGTGGTGATCTCATCTTCAGACTCTAAGCCAAAATAACCCCACTTTAGGTCTCTTTTATCAGGTATTTTGTCACAGAAAAAAGTAACACATATATGGTATCTGGGAAACACCGAGTGAGACTTGGCTGTGATTAGCCTGGAAGGAGTAGTTGCTGCAAGAAATCGCTCTGATTTGAGAATCCCTGGAATGTTATCTACAAACCTCCTCCTCCAAAGCTATACAACATTAATGATATTAAACTTGACAATTAATGAAGATGATGTATTACAATTCAGAGACATCTAATTAAACATTGTTTCGGCCTTACAGCGTTCATTTAGTATTCTGAGGCCATAGTTTGTTTTCCTCTCTGGTCTCAGTTGTTTGTATTGGCCCTAGAAGTATTCGCAGGTCCCAAGCCCTGCTCCTGTGGAAGCTGATGGGTAGAATGGCCTTGGCCAAGGTAAACGGGACCATTCTGAACCTACTCTTTCTGGCTTCAGTTCCCATCCCCATCATAGCCTTTTTCCTGGAGAACATTTCCTTTTCCCAGCAAGAGTCATGAAAGGGAGCCAGCCATTTTAGAAAGAGCCGAGCAGCAATTCAGAGGCAGAGAGTGTGGCAAAACCCTAGGTACTGTCAGTAAGCCAAAATTCCTAAATCACATTTGGCTAAGTTCAGAGTTTATAGTGCAAACTACGCCAAGACTGACCCTCCAATTTGGCACAAGTAGAAGAAATAGTGACTTAGAAGCAGGTTGTGAATAACATTAAGCTTTTAATCCCCTTAAAGAGAAAGCACTGCTGCTTGAGAGACATATAGGTGCCCAGTAGCTGGTCATCTTGATTCCAAAGTGCTCAGCCTTATATGTTCAAAGACTAAATTTTTACCTCAGTGCATCAGATGGACAAAATACTATTTAGTATTCTGAAATATTTAGATTTCCAAGACCTATTTTGCCCTCAAAGGCAATGGTTCTCAAAGTGTGGCAGATGGTGAACCTTGAGAGCAGAGATATTTTAAAATAATACTAAGGAACCACTTGCCTTTGTGACTTGCATTTTGAAAATGCATTGCAAAAACAATGGTGGATTAAGTTGGTTTTTCCTCAGGGTATACCAAGGCTATAAAACACAGAAAAGACCAATAATGAATGTATTCTGTACCACCACCCAAGTAAAAGGAGAAAATATGTAAGAAAAAACCAATTTCACTCAGAAAAAAAAAAAAAAACAGTTCTTGAGGAAGCAGTAAATCTCAACACTATATTATGTGCACTGTGGGAGCACAGATAAAGCCTTCTCCTGCTTTCCAGAGTCTAGAAGTTGCGTAGAGGAAATTTTGAGTAACAGACTGAACTAGCCCCCTTTCCTGGGAAATGCCATTTATATTTACACATATAATTGGCAACAAATTATGCCATCCACAGTTGGGGCATGGGGTAATCCTTTTTTCACTAAAAGGGGCTATGAGAAGCCTGGTGCTTGAAATAAGAAGGCAAACTTGATAAGTTTTAAGCATTTATGCTAAAATTATAACTTTGGAAGATTCACAATCTTAAAGGGCTTTCCTACTGAAACTGGTGGTGACATGAGAGAGACAGAGAGAGAGAGAGAGAGAGAGAGAGAGAGAGAGAGAGAGAGAGAGAGAGATACAATTACACTGGCAGAGGCAAGAGGAAGACCCTGGATGTCTCCTCTATTCTCTATAACTCTGCCTTACTCTCTGGAGACAGGGTATCTCCCTGTTCTAAAGTTCCCTGTTTAGGCTACGCTGGCTGACCATCAAGCTCTCAGGGTCCATCCGTCTCTGTTCCCCTAACCTGGAGTTATTACATGGCCATGTACAGCTTCTTTACGTGAGTTCTAGGGAAGCAATGCTTGCACAGAAAGCATTCTTATCTACCAAGCCATCGATCCGGTCCTGAGACATTTTGACGCTGTCTGATAAAATGGATCAATATTTGGAAGGCATGCATAATTCAACCAACTACTTTTTCTATGACCAATGCTGGTTATCAATTCAAGAGCAAAGGTAAGCAGAAGAATTTTAATGTAATAAGAGTATGAAATTCTTTTATCTGCGCTAAGAATACACATGGTAAACAACGTCTTAAAAATTGCTATTTGTGACATTTTGATGGGATAAGCAAGAATAATGCTGTCAAATACCCTAAAAGACTAAAAATCTTCAAACAACAGATTCCTTACAAGGCCACACTTTTACCTAAATTTCAACCAAAACATCTCACAAATGTAGAAACATTCTCAGTTTAACTCTGTATCCCATTTTTTAATTGGATAATTTGGTTTGGTGGCATTTAATTTCTTGAATTCTTTATATATTTTGGGCATTAGCCCTTTCTTGGATGTAGGGTTGATGAAGACCTTTTCCCAGTCTCTAGGCTGTCGTTTTGTTCTGTTGACAGTGTCCTTTGCTTGACAGAAGCTTTTCAGTTTCATGAGGCCCCATTTATTAAATGTTGATCTTAGAGCCTGAGTTATTGGCATTCTGTTCAGAAAGTTATCTCCTGTGTCAATGAGTTCAAAGCTCTTCTCCACTTTTTCTTTTAACAGATTTAGTATGTCTGGTGTTACATTGAGGTCTTTAATCCACATGGACTTGAGTTTTGTGCAGGGTGACAAATATGTATCTATTTGCATTTTTCTACATGTAGACATCCAGGTAGACCAGCACCATTTGTTGAAGATGCTATCTTTTTTCCATTGTGTGGATTTTACTTCTTTGTCAAAAATCAAGTGTCCATAGGTGTGTGGGTCTTTTCCTGGGTGTTTGGTTTGATTGCATTGATCAATCCGCCTATTTCTATGCCAGTACCAAGTTGTTTTTATTACTGTATAGCTTGAGATCAGCCATGGAAATTCCTCTGGAAGATCTGTTATTATATGAAACTATTT
This sequence comes from Acomys russatus, assembly GCF_903995435.1. Classification (NCBI taxonomy): domain Eukaryota; kingdom Metazoa; phylum Chordata; class Mammalia; order Rodentia; family Muridae; genus Acomys; species Acomys russatus. The sequence continues at coordinate 33,323,298 of NC_067144.1, read as the reverse complement.
TAGCTATTTTGGGTTTTTTGTTTCTCCACATTAAGTTGAGAATTGATCCTTCAAGGCCTGTAAAGAATTGTCAATCTGGCACTTTCTCAGAAAATTGGGAATAGTGCTACCACAAGATCTAGTTATGCTACTCCTGGGCATACACCCAAAAGATGCTCCCCCATACAACAAGGACATATGGTCAACGATGTTCATAGCAGCTTTATTTGTAATAGCCAGAATCTGGAAACATCCTAGATGTCCCTCAACCGCAGAATGGATAAAGAAGCTGTGGTACATTTACACAATGGAAGCCCAACATAAATGTCCTCTGAGAGACTCCACCCAGCGGGGCATTGGGACAGATGCTTGGACTCACTGCTGGACTCTGAGGAGAGCATGGAGAGTGGTATAGAATAATGAGGGGATGGAAGAACCCAGAGGGTTCAGGAGCCCCACAGGGGACCATCAAAGCCGCCAGATCTGGACCCAGGGGGCCCTGCACAAACTGTTGTACCAACAAAGGACAATGCATGCAGTGAACTTAGACACCCCCACCGCAGCTCAGATTTAACCAATGGACAGCTCATTTTCCATGGATGTGAGGGGAATGGGACTGTCTCTGACATGAACTCTGGTACTCCTGATTTGATCAATTCCCCTTGGTGGGGAGGCCCAGCAGGCACATAGAGGAAGAGGATGCAGGCTATCTCCATGAGACCTGATAGACTGTGGTCATATGGTGGAAGTGGAGGAGGTCCCCTTCTGTCAGAGGTCTAGGAGAGGGGAATAAGACAGAAGAGGGAGGGAGGGAAGATGCAAGCCAGGGGACAATAATTGAGATTTAATCTGAATAAATTACTATAAATTTTTTAAAAGGAAAAGACAAATGTAGAAACATATATAAGAATGTTCTTATGTTAGTCTAAAATTTTTTATTTAATTTGTTTTGGTTGGGGTAGAGTTTGTTTAGTCCTGGAACTTGGTATAGACATTTTAGGGTTGCCACAAGGTCACAGAGACCCTCTGCCTCCGCCTCTGCCTCCTGAGTGTACATCACTATGCCTAGCCTAATCTAGGTGTTTTAGATATTTACATGTATGTAACACGATACACCAGTCTTTACATATTTTTCTTTAGAAGGTAAAATTAGGCTTAGGACAGTAAGATGGTTGGACTAGAATTCCCAAAGCCATGAGTTTGGTTTCCAGTACCACATAGACTAGATGCTACCACTAATGCTACCAGTGTGACCAGTCTCAATACTTGGTAGGTGGTGGCAGGAAGATCAGAGGTTCAAGTCATCCTCAACTGCAAAGTTTTAGAGCAGATTGGCACAACTACAACTCTTCCTTAAAAAGAAAAAAAAAGTAACTATTTTCCTTAAAATATATTTTGTGCTACATGCAATGAATTTTATGTATACTAAGGAAGATATTAAAACTTTGTTAATTTACAATATGGAATACAAATAAGTATAACTCGATGCCAGGAATGGTGGCACAGGCCTATAATCCCAGCACTGGGGGAGGCAGAGGCCGCTGGATCTCTATGACTTTGAGGCCAGTCTGGTATACAAAGCAAGGACAGCCAGGGCTACACAGGAAAACCCAGTCTCAAAAAAACAAACAAGGGTCATGGGGTGGTGGCTCAGGCTTTTAATCCCAGCACTCGGGAGACAGAGGCAGGCGGATTGCTGTGAGTTTGAAACCAGCCTGGTCTACAAGGTGAGTCCAGGACAGTGAAGGCTACACAGAGAAACCCTGTCTCGAAAGACAAACAAACCAACCAAACAAATAAGTATAACTCCCATAAACAAAATCTCTGTGGTCCTCAATCATTTTCACAAGTGGAAGACATAAATCCATTCTGTGGCAAAAACATTGACACCTGCCATGCTATAGTGATCTGTGTTCTAGGCCAGTGGCCATTGTGACATCACTATCCGATGAGGACCACAGGAAGGATCACATGCAGTAGGCCTGTTAATTCACCAAGCTCTGAAGTTAGGCTGCTTAGAAGAAGTGAGCCATCCCACCCTGCCTGCTGCTGCCTTTGATGTCCTCCACGGGGTATTCCATGATGTAACCGGGAAAGAACTCCAGCAAATAGGAAGAGAAAGGCAGTCCATCACACACACACACACACACACACACACACACACACACACACACACACACACACACACAGACACAAATCCGCTGTTTCCCAGGATTCCTGTCATGTTTCCCAGCCCTTTGGGTCTTATACCTCAGTGAAAAAAAAAAAATGTACAGACTTCACACCAGAAGAGTAAAAGCCGCCGCTGGGCATGTGTGGACTTCGAATCTCCACAGGATCAGACGATCTCTTAAAAATGTTTACCAGAAATGTAAGACCCGGCACTCGTATTCAACTAGCTACCCAGCGACTGCTGCTCCTCATTGTGACCGAGACGATCTCAGTTTGAATGGAGAAACTAGTCTAACAGCAATGCTGCAAGACATTAAAACGGGACAAATGGAGCTCCTCAACCAAATGACCGACATCGTCAGCCCAATATCAAGCATCCAGGAAGAGATTCATCATTATCAGAAGCAGATGGAAGTCCTAGAAACCAGAATAAACAGTAGCGAAGACAGACAAATTACAGTCACCAAAGACATCCTGTCTATGAAGGAAGACCTAGACACTCTGAAGAAGAAGGTGACGGAGCTAGAGAGCCAGAACTCTTTCTCCAGCATTCACTGTCTCCAGGTGCTGGAGGGACAGAAGGGTAAAGAAATTGTACAACTGCTCCATAAGCTCCTGCAACCTGAAAGACCGGAGGGCACCGCCGCCCCCACAGACACTGCCCTCTCCTCGGCAGAACCAGAGAGAGCGCCCAGCTATCCGGAGAGTTCTGGTCAGACTAAGAAAAGAACAACGTCTCCTCAAACTGTAACTCTGAAGAAAAATAACAGCCTCCAAAACTCATCAGTGAGTTGTAAAAAGGTACAGTCAAATATTTATATTTACCCTGACTTCAGTACGTGGATCAAGCTCACTTTTGTTCACAGAGGAAACTGGAGATTTTTCCTCAGTGCCACCAAGTTAGAGGAATTCATCCAATGGCTACTGTCTAGGCCAACCATCCTTCCCGAGGAACCACAAATCGTACCCCAGAGAGACTGGGCCTTCACTGGACCCATTGAGAGCTTGACCACAATCTGTCTCTCTCTTTTCAACTATGTTTACTGCCTTTTTGGTTCTTCAAAAGAGGAAATAACTCGCCTTTAGGGTTATTTTCTGCTTGGCTTGCTATAAAATAAACGCAGCCCATTTGCTTCAAGGAGTCATGTGTGCTTGTGCTGTCTGTGAACTCCAGTTGGCTGGCTCTGTTTGAGCCTACCATCCTCAAAGTTCCCACACACCTACCATTGAGTTGTACCAACCCTTTGGTCTATTGTGACCCATTTTTGTCCTCCCAGAAGCAGTTCATGAAGACTCCTCTCGTATCTACTTTCATAAATAATCAGAAGCAAGAATGAAAGGGTCAAAGGAAATGGGAAATGTTTGGAAATTTCCCCATCAGTCTCAGTGGCTTTGGTAGATAAAATGTGTGATGTAAGATAAAAATTCAAACAACATAGAGGAAAAAAATAATCTTTCAAAACTACTAAAGTTAAAAATATATTAGGGTTGGGGAGAATACTTGCTTTTCTTACAGAAAATCTGGGTTTGGTTCCCAACACACATGTCAGGCTTCTCACAAATACTAGTAACTCCAATTCTAGGAGATCTGATGCCTGTTTTGGCCTCTGTGAGCATCTGCATGTACACACAAAATCTCGGGCACACACATACACATCAAATAAAATCGTTACAAAATATATAAATGGAAGGCCAAGTTATTCCAAGTAAAATATTAATTATAATAACAGGATCTTTTGGGGGGTCCAAAACAGGCTTTCTCTGTGTAACAAGAGAAAACTGGCTGTCCTGGACTCACTTTGTAGACCAGGCTGGCCCTGAATTCACAGAGATCGACCTGCTTCTGCCTCCCAAGTGCTGGCATTCAAGGCGTGTGGCAACCACACTCAGCTGAACAACAGGATTTTTTTCTTTCAACTTTAGCTTCATCTTTATTAGTCAATTAGATACAAAAAGAAAGACTAAATACAGTTTGGCAATTTTTTTTTACACATTCTTGAAAGGACACAGTTATTTGCTACAGAGAAAAAGGCAAAAATTAAAGAGATATGGTGGACTAAGCAAACCTCATCACTATAATACTATAAACATTTACAGACAAGTTATACGTTCAAATGCGCTGACTAGGCCAAGCTTCATTTTTAGGTGGCATAGATACTTGTCACTGTAATGTAATTTTTCTAAGTATCACACAGAACAAGGGTTTAGAAATGTTTCCCTCACTTTTAACCCAGAAAAGGAATCATCTTTCCTATTGTGACCATGCTATTAAGATGAAATATTCTCTCTATGCATACTGATCTTAATTACCCCCAGTTAGCAACTTGAAAATGGAGAACAAGCAAGCTTAGCAGGAGAAGAAAGGTGCTACTGGAAGGAGTGCAAAAACTCCGAGAGTAAGACCATAATCAGTTTAGTCTGGTAGGAATCACATGACACTGATTTTTTTTATATGGGAATACAATTTATTTGATCCTTCTTTACAATTTTACAGATATGTCTGTATACAACAATACACTGTTTTAAACTATACCCATGTGCAATACACTTAATAAAATTCACGGTATGTCTTAAATGGGTCAGCTTGAGCTATCTGTATGTATGATTCACTAACACGGACAAGGAGCAGGTAGATCCCTAGTTTAGAAGACTGGATAGAGAGACACAAAGAGGCGGCCATGGCCTAAGCAAATGACAGCATAAGTGGCTTCCAAAAAAAAGTCACTGAGTATATGCCAGGGTATTTGGATGATCTGTGTGTCAGAGTACACATCATTTTCCACTTCTTGCACATATTGGACAGTTTAGGATTTTGCAAGAGACTGCTGTGCAGGGAAAAATACATGTGTGGGGAATCAGAGGATGTTTCTTCTGAACCTAAGCTTTAAATCTTACACTTTGAAGCTCTATTACTTAAATGTAACTAGGTTTGTTCTGCCTTTTGTAAAGGGGGAATTATAGTAATCTGATAGATTTTTTTCCCCACTGAAATAGGTCGTGGAGGATAAGAGAGAAAGCAAAAGATATTCTCTGTACTTCATACACACAGTACTAAGCAGGATGGATAAACTGTGTATGCAAACAAGCCTTAAGGCATGACAGATGGGAATGGGCAGCGGAGAGCAAAAGAAAGAGGACTCCCAGTATTGGAGAAAAAAAAGAGCACTGATGAGGCTTGTCATAAGGTAGGGAGGAGGAGAGGGCAGTGCAGCAGACAGAAGGACAAACAGGAAAACAGGAGAGAGGTTGAGAGGGAACGCTGGAAATAAAAGCCAGCAATCATTGCATGTGTGTGTGTGTGTGTGTGTGTGTGTGTGTGTGTGTGTGTGTGTGTGTGTGTAGAGTGCAGACAGGCTTTTAAGTTCTTTCAGACTTTTCATGGACCTCGTCTTCTCGTCAGGGGCTCTTTATCACAATGCTTACTTTAACCTGCGTTTTCCCTGTGCACAAATGCTGGATGTAGTGGCACACACCTGTAATCACAGCATTTAGGAGGCTGAGGCAGGAGCATTGCAAGCTTACTCAAGAACAGACTAGATGAAATAGACCTTCCTATGGAAAAAAAATGAGGAGGAGAGAGAGAGGGATAGAAAGAATCACAGTGACTGTGTGATTCTCTCAAGGTTTCAAGAGATAACTGTTCCTTCCTGGTGAATTAAGGTCCCTGTAAGGAAAAGGGAGATTTTGATTTCTGACAAGATCTCATGTGACTCTCTAAGATTTTTAACAAAACTCTTCGTTCACACACCTCTCTCTCGCTGGTTCACTTCCTCAGGTCTGGCTCACATTCTTCCTCCAGTGGCTCACAGTGTCTTACCAGTTATTCTCCTTTCTTTTATATTCTTACATGTCATTTTGTTTTGTGTGGAGGTGTGTGCAAAGGCATGGAGCGTGTATGGCACATGTGTGGACACCAGAGGACAACTGTGAGAGTTGGTTATCTACTTCTATTTGAGTTCTGGGCCCTTAGGCCGAGCGGCAAGTGCTCTTATCTTATGCAGTGTCTTGTAGGCACTACTTCCTTATCCATTTTTATCACTTTTCAGTTTTTCTTTCCTTAACCCCAATTACAATAATATTTACATAGTTGCTTTCTCCATGTCCCCTTCTTTCCTTGCTGTTCTCTCACACTTCTACATGAAGAGAAGGCCCAGGCTCTCTATTCCTAACTTCTCCCTCTTCTTCCCACAGCTTACGTCTTTAAGGTTCTTTTTGGATTCTTTCCTCATTTTTCATGCTCTTGCAGATCTTTCTTGGTTTTCTTATCTGATTCCCCCAGCCCAAGGATTCCTGTAAAATATGTCACAGCTTATATTAAAGAACCTGTTATCCAGAATCTTCTGAGACCTTCTGAGCTTTTGACTCAAGTGACCACATAACTTCTACAAATAACTATGAAAATTTTTCTATGAAAAAATCTGCTATAAATATATTTAGACAAATATATATAATATATATATATACTCAATGTACATGCATATGCATTGTATGTATATATACATATATACATACATACATATACACACATAGTGTATATACATACATATATATATATATATATATATATATATATATATATATACACTATTTCCTAATGTACTTTCACCAAAACATCTCAGACCACTGTTGCTATAAATTAAGTCCATTTGTTGGGGATGCAGCCAACAGCATAGGTTAAGGAGTGATGGCTTCAATAGAACAGACTTTAGAACAGTTACTTGCTGAATGGGCAACTGGAACTGGCCACTATGCCCACAGTTGTGCATATAGTGGGGATGCTTGGGACTGTGATTATGGCAATTTTTGTTCCCTTAAGCCTTGCATTCTTCAGTCCTTTCAACTCTAAATTAAGAACCGTTTATGCCTTGAGATGGTTGCATTAATTGAGCAGGATCGTGTGTTCTGTGTGCTCATAAGTGCCTGATTTAGCAGATATTCAATAGAGGGTAGTCATTTCCTTCATTTCCTTCCCTCTTTAGCTAGATGGAAGGGTGTTAACAAGGGGCATGAAGATGAATGGGACAGGGACCTTGCCTCAAAGAGCTGCCTTCAGGACTCTGCCTCCTTTTATCAGCCATAAAGGGCTCCAGACAAATAATAAACAAAGTGACAGGCTAAATACAAAAGCTTCAAACCGACTCTTGACTCCCTTATCCAAAGATAGTGTGATAAGAATAAGACAGGGTGTGAATCTCTCCTCCTGATCTGGGCAGCCAACCAATATTCTATCATCCACAACAGTCGTTCGCCAACCTTTAATTGCACTCTATATAAATAAGCAACAAAGAGAAGGACGCTCAAGGAAGAAAGAAGACTGCGTTTAATATAAATAATTTAGTTCAGTTAGGAATATTTGCTGCAAAAGACATATTCGCCAAGAGCACTCTGTTTATTTAAAACAACATTCATCAACATTATTGAAATCTGACTCTATGTCAGGAACTAGCTGCACTAGGTGTGAACAAGGAGAAACAACACTCTCATTGTGAAGAGACATATCTTGAGATGATGTTCTTTCTACCTGCCAATTAAGTTGACCTGCTACTTAGAGTTTGATTTAAAACAGCCTACTAACCTCATGCAAAATTTGATTCACACACACACACACACACACACACACACACACACACACACACACACACATGCAACTCACTGTTGTGGAACACAACCTGAGTTCCTGTTAGGAAAAAAAAAAAACAACAATATGGTTATTCCTTAAAATCATAATTTCAACGTCTGCAATATCATTTTCTGCTCCTCCAAAAATATGAATGCTGGTCAACATATTAATGGATTGTGCTGGGAAACTTCAGTTGTCAAGTTTACAACTCAGAAAACACATCATAAATACATAGCATTCATCAGACTTTTGTTACATTGCAAATAGAACTATAAAGTGCCTGAGGAGATGGGGATAGTAACGAAGCTGCAAAGCCAAGCCTCTGTGTGTTCCCATGCCAACAAGTTTGCCAGAAAACAACTACCAGAGAGAAAGAGTCCTGACAGCTGATTCCTACAGGAAATCCCCCAATCTTTGCTTTTCGGTACATCTGATGGTGAGTGGAAAGTCCACAGATGGCAGGCACTAGGAGACGGCTTGAACTGCATCAGAAAAGAACTATGTCTGAGCTAGGGCAAGAATTCTAGAATTAAGAATCTGAAAGGTGGGGGGACTCTTGGTGAAGAAGGAGACAGGGTTTCTTTGGCTATTGAGAATGTCTGGAGGATAAGGGCTGAGGCAGGGCCACGTGTCCCATGGTGTGAAAAAGGCCTAAGTCTTGAGACACTGTCAGTCTGGTGATGCATGCCTGCATTCCCAGCATCCAGAAGTAGAGGCAGGAGGACCAGGAGTTCCTGGCAGCTGTCCTTAAGCTATATAGCAAATTCAAGGCCTGCCTGAGCCACATGAGACCCTATATTAAAAAAAAAAGGACAATTTTTTTAAAAAGAATCTGAAATGTGAAAGAATATGCATGTAAAGCACATAGTGTGTGTGTGTGTGTGTGTGTGTGTGTGTGTGTGTGTGTGTACATCTTGCACATATTTGTGCATCAGTGTGTAGAAGCTAGAGGGCTTTATTATCATTCCTCAGGAGGTGCCTTGTTTGTTCAGACAGGGACTCTCACCAGATTACCAAATAGGTGAGGCTGCCAGGCCAGAATGCCTCAAGGATCTGCCTACCTGTCTCCATCTGCCTAGTGCTGGGATTCCAAGCACTGGCTGCTGTCCCTGGGTTTTGTATTGTTGTTGTTTTGGGGGGGGTTGTTTTATTGTTTAGTTTGTTGTTTTCATTTGGGTGGAGTCGTGGTTTTAGTTTGAGTGGGTGGGAGGGCGGTTGTTTGTTTCTTTTGTCATGTGGATTGTAAGAATTAGACCCAGTTCTCAAAGCAGTGCACTTTACTAACAGAGTATATACCCAGTCCCCAAATTATAGGGTTTGCTCTTTTGTTTATCCTTTGGAATAAATCTTGTATTAGTAATATTTCTGTTGCTGTGACAAAACACGTGTGACATTCAACTTATAAGGAGAGGCGTGGGCCAGTGAGATGGTTCAGTGGGTAAAGGCACTTGCCACCAAGTCTGAAAACCTAAATTCGATGCTTGGGACACATATGGAGAAAGAAAGGAACCAACTCCTTTAGGCTGTTCTCTAGCTTATATGAGTGAATCGTGACACACAAATTATAACTTAAAGGTTTTAAAGAGAGAGACATGGGTTCATTTGGGCTAATCATTTAAGAAGTTCCAATGCATATCGCTTGGCCCCATTCTGGGTCTGTGCTAAAACAGTACACCTGGCTGAGTGCTCAATGACAGCAGGAAGCAAAAATGGAGAGGACTGGGCAAGATCCAACATCCCCACCAAGACGACATCCGTCCAATGACCTGCTTGCTTCCACTATGCTCTACCCTTAAAATTTACCTCCACACAGCTTCAGGAGCCATATGTGAGCCATACCAAGACATAACCTGTTTGGAAAATACCTATTTTTGAATATGAAACTCCAAGCCTTTATAAGCTTTGACGTATTGGTGGTAGATTCTGTCAGTGAAGCAGGACAGGAGTTGGGACCATGAAACATGTCGTTGTGATCTGCTCTTCTGGGGCTCTCCTGTCATATTGATTTGTTCTCTTCTCTTCCCCCTCCTCCACTCCACACTTTCATGTAGTGCTTAAGCAATGCTGTAAGGTATGAGACATGGTCTAGCATGAGACAGGTATAGAATGAGAGAGAAGGCAAGAAGATGGAAGAAAACCTCAAAAAAAAAAAAAAATGGCCTGAGAAACAAGGAAGAGGTTGAGGCTCAGGTATGGTCCCTTATGCACTGTTCTAGTTTGCTTTCTATTCAGAGGATAACCATGACCACAAGCAGCTCAGGAAGGAGAGGGTTCATTCTGCATCCATGTTACAGTCCATTGTGGAGGGAAGCCAAGGCAGAGACTCAAGGCAAAAGCCAAGGCTTCCTCTCTCTGGCTTGCTAAGCTATCTTTCTTAGACAGTCCAGACTCATGTGCCTAAGTATTGTACTGACCACAGTGGACTGGGCCCTCCTACAACAATTAACAATTAGGTATATGCCTCAAAGACATGTCCACAGGCCATTCTGATCTGGACAAGGCTTCAGTTGAGGCTCCTCTTTTCCCAGTTGACTCTATAATTCTATCAAGTTGACAACTGAAGCTATGACATGACTGTGGTGAATGAGAATGGTACCATAGGTTCATAAATTTAAATACGTAGTCACAAGGAATGACACTATCTGAAAGGATTAGAAGGATTAGGAGGCATGTGTGCCGCCACATTCTCCACCATGATGATAATAGCCTAATAGCCCTCTGAATCTGTAAGCAAGCCCAAATCTAATGCTTTCTTTTATAAGAGTTTGCCTTGACTACAGTGTCTCCCCACAATAGAACAGTGACTAACACACACACTAAAGACATTTCTACCAAACAGAGGTACTGGGGATTAACTAGCTGTAAAAACACTATTGACAGCTAGATAGTAGCATATACCACATGCTATGAAAAATACCAAACAAGCAAACAAAACATAGAATGCTTCCCCGTGTAATTTCATGAAATAGATGGTCATCCTTTTTCCTCCCTGAGTAACATTTAGCTCTGAGGAACTGTCCAAGCTTCTAAGAGCAGTTCCCAGTCTTTTCTTTTGGTCAAAGTTTCCACCTATTTTTAGATGCTCCTTTTCTCTCCTGCTGTTATCGAGGATAGGAAAAGAAATACATGAAAATGTGGCCAGGTAATAGTTTGATTCCAGGGATGTACTTTTTTTTTCCTCACTAATTGTTGCAGAAGGATATTCTTATACCAATATCCTGAGGAAAACTGTGACACATTTCAGACGTCAGAACATGAAAGTGGGTTGCCACTCTCACTTAGAGCGACCCTCAGTCAACTTATATTTTCCCAATATAAAGACAATAATTGCTTGATTTGCAGGCTGTAATTGGATCACAGCCATCAGTGACATGGTTATTTGTTGTTAGAGCAATATTCACGGAATCATGCCTATGGCAGCCCAATTAGAGGCGCACGATTGGTGACCCAGCTGGCATTTTCAATATGCTATCTCAGAGGTATGATCAGAAGACAAATCATAGCTGACTTAATGAAGTTTCTGATCAGAGGCTTCTCTGAAGACAAGGAGTTATTGGAGGAGACAAAGAGAAGCTGATAGCTAGTAAATTTATGCACACAGTCAGAAAGCAATAGGAAAATCAATGGAATTTACCAGTCAGTCACAAGTGTTTTTTTTTTTTTTTTTTATCACAAAAGAGGTTTCCTCTTTTCTCAACAGCAGGATCCCCAAAACTTAAGTGATTAGCAATGAAAGAAGCCTAAAAATTACTTTGTTCTATGATACTCAAGTGTGGGGTTGGGTGATAGAAAGCAGATTCCCAAACTTAGCTTTTGAGGAAAAAAATCTCCTAGCAGGGTTTTGTAGGCTAATCTCTCCTGTATGCATTAGGGACATGACTTCATCCTTTGCCATTAGAGAATCATGACAGTAAGAATATCTCTTATTGTAGAGACTTAAAATAGGCACCTAAATTTTGAGTGAATAGACACTATGTTACCTACTATATATATGATCTTGCTAGATTTGCTACTGTGAGCTAATGTTATCTCTGAACTAGAGATGATAATAGACAGGAATGAAGAAATGAAGAAAAATACTTAGTTTGGTACCTACCAACTGTTCCTGACGTTGCTACTGCTGCTAATATCATTAGATAGACTGGGCAGCAGCTATATGTTCAATAAATTGAGACAGAAAAGACTGAGGACCAAATATCTGGTCCAACTCACTGAGAAGGAACCTGAGAGAGAAAGACAATATTCATTTGCCTGAAACTACCAGGGATTGTGGAGCTTGGCTGGACATCTGCGGCCATTAGGTCGGGCTCTTCCAACTTCACTGAAGCCTTGAGTTCTCACCCTCAAAGGACTGGCCATGTGACGGGGGATGTGCACCGATCTAGACACCAGATACATGCAACTGTACCTCATACCCTTGCCTTGTACCTCTAATAATAAAATGGTGGGTTGTATTCATCAAAGCTAGGAACCCTCCACAACTGCAACCCCGCCAAGCCTTTTCCTCAAACCACACAGTTCATGTTATGTTCCACTATTTGTGGAACTCTGCTCTTTATTGCTCCAGAGTGTCCAAGCTGGTTTTCTACTTTCTGAACTTTTGATCACCTGCTGGTAGTATACAGCAACATAGTAAATATGTACACACACACACACACACACACACACACACATATGTGGGGATGGTATATATACAGGAAATCATATATCTATTATGTCACACAAATATACTAGAGATTAATAAACATTTCGTTAATTTCTTTATCTTCTGTCAGTGATGAGGCTTTTAGCCACTACAAATCTAGGTTTAAAGCTAGTAGTAATAAAATCCTCCCATATATAAATTCTGGTAAGAACCTCAGATGGTATCTCTGAACGTTAAGTTTTTGTTTGTTTGTTCTATAAGTCGAGCAACTGTGATTAATATTTTAGTTGCTTACATGATCTTTAAGGGACAATGATAATTCACTACACAGCCAGTCATACGAGACCATCACAGAGCTTGTGAGCAGCTTGTGTTAAGACACTTAAAATTTAGTGAGCCGTAGCGCCTGTCTCACCCTTTCCTTTAAAGCACGGGATGTTTCTCTTTTCATATTAGCTTACCTAGGTTTGGACATGTTGCCAACTTCTACTGTTGGGGTTTCTCTCCTCTGCTGCCTCTTTCTCCGTGTCTCCATGTGTTCCCCCCTTCCTTGGACACATTTTTCCTTAAGATAGAGAGCCTATGTGGTCATACGTGTAGATGTTTGCCAACCAAGGTTATATCCAAGCATCATTCCTCTTCTCTTGCACACATATTAAACCCACAAACTTATCTGCCCTTTTATTCCTGGTTGTCCCTTCAATTATCCCTGGCTTCCTCCCCCAACTTCCTGTTTCCTGTTCATCCTCCACTCCCTTCTCCTCAGGGCCTAGTTTCTCTTTCCCACTTAGGCCAGCACCACACTTCCCCTTTGGCTTGTCCTCTGTACTTGGCTGCTTAAATGTAAACATCTGATATTCTGATGAACACCAGTGTGGTCCTCCAGGGAAGATCTCAAATACATACTAGTTCCTCCCTTTGGTTTGGGCGTTAGCTTTTTGTCTCACGTGATTTTCTTTTAACTCCCTTCCTTTTATCCTTCCACGCATATATAGGGTAAAGTTTAGGATAGAATTTATTTTGTGCAAGAAAGACTATTGAAGTTTTCTTAGTCTGAATTTCAAAAGCAAGTGAGCAGGGCTAGCTATAATTTAGTGAGGAGAATATAGCCTGAGCTGTGGATGTTTCCACTTATCATATTTTTTTCTCATCGCCTCTCAACTGAAGAAAGAATTGTCCACAGTGAGAAAAGATATCAAAGGCAGTCTTAATCTAATTTTCTTCTTTTTATTTGTTCTAATATTTTGATCCCTTTGTGGTTTCAAACAAATTAACTTTCAAATTTTTTCTGAGGAAAGATAGAAGAGCTTTTTCTGTGTTGTTTTATAGTTCCCTGAAAATGACTTTTAGAATAAGCATGTTTTAAAGAAATACTGATTATAACTCTGTCATCTGCAACAATGAAGTACAAGGAAGTGAAAAAAAAATAAACAAAACAAAACAAAAAAAACCCACAGTCAAATAATTATACAAAAAATTCAGATTTCGGTAAATTACTAAATCTGAGATAAGAGCTCACTTAGTTCCCCTTTACACTCTATTTTTTAAAAAAAATAGAGTTTTGAATCTTCACTTCTGTAAAATTAATCCCAATATGCTGATAACTTTGGGGATACTGCAGGAATAAGCAGACAAAAGAAGAATGAGCAAAAACTGTGAAGACTCAATTCGCTGTGACTCATCTGAATGATGCAAAGCACTAGGTAGATTCACGTTCCCACTTTATTAAAAATAAGCTCAGCTCAGAGATAAATGGAATTCCTGATCAGGAATGAAATTTCTGCAAGTATTCAGGTCCCTCTTTAACTGCAAGTACAAAATATCTTTTAAGAACAAGAAAGTGCACGGAGAGGGTGTGTCCTCCTCCAAGCCTGTGAAACGTAACCATTTTAATAAGCCGAGTCAGCCAGTGCCAACTAAATAAGTAAGCTCAGTATTGGACAAAAGCACTACGTTCCTATCCCTACATTCTTGGTTTTAGCGCACTATAGATTGTGTTCATTGGTATCATATTTAGTTAAATGATAATTATATCATTTATGAGGTCTCAGGTAATGTCTTGCTATATGCCTAGGGCTGAACGGCTGAGTCGCGCTAATCCACATAGTCACCACCTTGACGTCTCACCATTTTTTGTAGTGTGCTCTCTATATGTCTTCGGATCTCGGTGTTCTAATAGTACTTCTGTTTTAGGAGCATCCAACTGTTTTCCACAATGGCTTTACTAATACTAATAGTGTGCAGATTTGCCTTGTCTCGACAGCCTTCCTGACACTTGTCACCGTGACAGTGTCCATTCTAACAAGTGTGAGGTGACAGCTCAATACATTTTTTTCATATACTTCTTAGCCATTTGTGTATCTGCTTTTGAGAAACACCTGTGGAAGTCCTTTGTTTTTTTTTTTTTTTTTTTTTTTTTTTTTTTTTTTTGTTTGGTGGTTTTTTTTTTTTTTTTTTTTTTTTTTTTTTTTTTTTTTTTTTTTTAGTCCTTTGTTTTTTAATTTATTTTCTTGCTATTGATTTCCTCATGTTTATATCCGATGGATGTTTTGGAAATACAGAACAGGAGGCATAGTCACTCTGCGGAGGGTTTTCTTTTCCTCACTGTGCTATTTATTATTTATTTATTTATTTATTTATTTATGTGTATGTATGTTTCCCTGTGCAGCTCTGGCTGTCTTAGAACTCTGCTCCGTAGACCAGGCTGGCCTGGAACTCAGAGCTCTGCCTGCCTCTGCCTGCTGAGCACTGGGATTAAAGGTGTGCACGATCACCACTCTGCTTCTCACCATGTTCTTACACTGGCTCGTTTGTTCATTAAGTGGGTGACCATTGACGACATTGTGCTGTCTATGCTAATTTGTTGCTAGATAAAGCAGGAAAGGTTCTTACAGCGAGTCTGTTTCCTTACAGCTTTTACTTTTACTTTTTCTTTTCTTTTTTCTTCCAGAAACCATCCTGGTATTTCCAATCCCTCCTGAACTGTTCTGCATGGTAACTCCTGGCTGGTCTGCCTAAGGCCCTGGCCATGTCTCTCAGTGCTTTGACTGTACGGTTGAACGAATTCGATTTCTTTAAACACTGCTGTCCCCTTATCCTGCCTCCTTTCCTGGCTACTGTTGAGTTAGATTTTTGGCTGCACTACCCAAAGGCTATTTCCCATATTCTTCTACCAAGTCTCCAGCGACGGTCATTCTCTCCTAGACTCCATTCATCTTCTGGTCCAAGATATAAGCAGAGACCTATGGAGGAAATGCTAGGAACCCTTTCTCTACTTGGTAAGAAGAGAAACATGCATACACATGCTTGTCTTGTTTGTCTGGGAACATCTCTCCGTCTTCTTTTCAGACCTCCTCTCAGCTCAGCCTTTCATGTGTCCTTCATCATGCCTTGAGCCTGCATGTAGCTCTCTCCACTTTCTCTTCCAAAGAGATCGCGTCTTCTCTCATGTCTTCAAATGCCATCTATAGTGAATCTTCCAATATCCTATCTTCAGTCCCAACCATTCTTCTAAGTCATAAATGCACAGTTCCAAATGCTTACAGTGGTTCTACGTACCACACTCGAATGTGTTTTAAGAATTTTAAATATGGAGTACTCTTACATTTATGATCTGTAACTACCTTGATCAAAGATGTCTGGCCCCTAGGGTTTCCTGCCATAGTAAATGGTGCAGGCACCTTTCCTGCCATGATGCAGCCAGGGCCATCCTAAGAACTTCTTTACCAAATCTACTTGGTCCTGCTTCCTGTCTCCATCCTTTTCCAATTTAAGTCACCCCTCCATCTCTTGCCTGACCCCTTGTAATTTATTTCCTAACAGGTTTTCTCTGTGGACTACTTTTCCTTCAACCTCAATTCCCGTCTTTTCAGACAACAATAAAACAATCATTTTACATGTAAATCTCATCAAATCATTCCTCTACTTAAACCATCCAGTGGCTTCTCAAGGTGAAGTGTTAGATCTCAAATCCTTCTCTGTGGTTTCCCGAGCAAATCAAAACAGATTTTGCCTGAGGGTGTCACATATGCTCTGCCAGGAATGCCATTCTCCCCACACCGTGCACAGCTGACTTATTCATCCTTCAGGTATGAACTTAATTACTGCTTGCTTATGGAAGTCTCTCTTGATTATATTGTAAGTAGGAGGAGGTTTCCTATTCACTCTCACACCACCCTGTGATTTAGTAATGAAATTCTAGTGATAAGATCATCTCTCTGTAAGGGAGACCTGCCTCTATGGGGCAAGCTCCACAAGGGGAAGGACTGGGTCTAACTTGTCTGCTAACACAGTCTGGAAGGGCAGCAGCCAGCAGTAGTATGTACTCAGGAAGATTTGCTGGAAACATAAAGTGAGTATATATGACAAGTACTTAATTAAATAACAACATATTTACACTTTCACAAAATCTTAACTTTGAGATTCAGTAAATTTCTTAAAAGTAAAAGAAGTTCTGGATTTTTCTTTAAAAGTTCATTTTAAGGACAGATTTGCATTTGCTTTTTTTTTTGTCATTATTGTTCAGTTTGGGTTTCTTGTTTTGCTTTTGGTTTGGTTTTGCTTTTTGGTTTGGGGTAGGTGGCTTTGGTTTTTTAATGTAGTTCAGGCTGATCTGAAACTTACTACATCACTAAGGATGGTGTTGAACTCCTGAGTCTCCCAAGTCTTTACCAATAGATACCAAGGGCAAAGCCACCGACAGACTTTTGAAATCGTGACATTCACTAGGAACTACCTTCCTAAGGCTGAGATAACTGGCTAACTTAACTCTTTCTTGAAAACCTCCAGCTTGCCAGGTGGTGGTGGAGCATACCTTTAATTCCAGCACTTGGGAGGCAGAGACAGGAAGATCTCTGTGAGTTCACAGCCATCCTGGTTTACAGAAAGAATTCCAGGACAGCCAGAGCTACACAGAAACCCTGTCTGTAAAAACCAAGAAAAGGAAAGAAAAAGAAAAGGAAAAAAAGAGAAAAAAACCCACCTGCAATTTAGTTGTCATGTATTTTTGAGAAGAAAAATAAGTCAAAATTCAATTACTTCAATAAAATCAGCATTTTGCCCGTCAAAGCTCAAACTATATTAGAATAACATTTGTCACTCTTTTGAAGCATTATCTAAATGGAATGAAATTTTAATTCCAAATCTAGAACTGTGAAATTAAGTAAGAAAAAAAAAGTAGAAATGTGACATCTAAAGAATTTCTCCCAGTGTGATCTCAGAGGGGGACTTAAAGGCCAGCCTGAGACTCTGAGGTCCATTACTAATGCATGTGGGAAGAGGATGATTAACATGTAATGAGAGACTACAGGGGGGAAGTCCTACCAAAGAGCAAGAAGACTGATGAGGCCCTCCATTCTGAGCATGTTCAAGCTCTCACGGGCTCTGATTTATTGACATAAGAATCTTGCGGCAGACAGAAGTGAGAGGAGGAACTAATTAGAGCACGTTTTTCAGCAGCGGTCCTTTTGACACCGTGCACCACGGAACCCTTTGTTTCAGGTGACTTTCCCGTGTCTTGTAAGATACTCAAGAACATCCCGGGTCTTTACCTAATAAATGCCAAGGGCAAAGTCACCTACCCGCTTGTGAAATAGTGACAATCAAAAATGTATTGAGACATTGCCGAAGGTCCCCATGGGAACGCTGAGAGTGTTCATGGCTAAGAATCAGTGAATAAGAGGAGGTCGGAGTCATCCGTTGAGTCAAGAAAAAGCACAATGGCCAGAGGTTCTCTGTGCCACCCACCTTACTCAAAAGCTGCCTGGCCGCTAGGCTTTCCTGCCATAGTAAATGGTATGGGCGCCCTTCCCCATGTTGCAGCCAGGGCCATCGTAAACACTTCCTTCTTCTTCAGTGTCTCCCTTACCTGCTGCCCCTGGCAAAATAACCAATCACCAAATCTACTTGGCCCCGCCTTCTCTCTCCATCCTTTTTCAGTTTTAGTCAAGCCCCCCCCCCCAATCTCTTGTCTGAGCTCACATAATTTATTCCCTAACAGGTTTTCTCTCTAGCCCACCTCTCCCTGCCTCAAACTCATATTTCCCATGACAATGAAGATAATCGTTTTAGATGTAAAACACACCAAATGATTCCTCTACTTAAAGTACTGAATGGCTTCTCAATATGAACTGTTGAAAATCCTGGAAGGTTCGAAGTTTACTCCTTGTATTCTACCCAATGGATAGGACGTTCTCCACAGTTGTGTGGAGAGCGAGGACTGACTCTGACATGAACTCTGGTGCTCCATATTTGACCACCTCCCCTTGGTGGGGAGGCCTGATGGCACACAAGACAGAATAAGCAGGCTACCATGATGAGATTTGCTAGCCTATGACCATATAGTCGGGGAGAAGGTCCCCCTTGGTCTTAGACCTAGGAGAGGGAAATAGGGGGAAAGCAGGAGGGAAGGAGGAACAGGAGGATACAAGTTGTAATCTGAATAAATTAATAAAATTAAAATTAAAAAAAGAAAAAAGAGGAAAGCATAAAAAAAATAAATTAAATTAAATGTTAAAAAGAGAGAATCCTGGAAGGCTGGCTAGGACCAGCAATATATTATAGTCAAGTGGGTGTACATGCTCTCGTGAAGTGGCACCTGCTATACCTTAGCATGTTTATTTGGCACAGTACAGAGGCAAGTGTTGGCTAGTAGTCTCCTTAGAAGGTCTCTGTGGTAGAAGTCTCTGTCTGTAAACATCGGAGAGAAGGAAGCTGCTGTTGCTAGTTTTTTTTTTGTTTTTTGTTTTTTTGTTTTTTGTTTTTTTATACACTGGTCACTTACACGTGGATCGTGAGGAAAACTTGGCCATCCCTCTTGAACCTGGTCCATATCGGGAAAGCTTTGCCAGTTTGCTATGAGCCCAAGGCCTTGGTCTTTGTCATGTGTGTGCCCATGTCAAGAGAAAATGCACGGAGCTTACTCACTCAGGGTTCCCTCTGCTCCTTATAGGCACTGCAATCTTAAACCAGAAGCGGATTCCGGGAAAGAGCAGCAGCCTGGCCTCCGGAACTTCTGGAAAATTCCGCTTTAAGCACTTCAAATTCTCAGAAACTTGTGGAGCTTGATTTTTCTGTATCATATTTCATCCTGCTTAAAACAGGATGAGCCCCGGTTTTTGCAGACGGAGTCCTGAAACCCTATAAAACAAACTGTAATGACTCAGTACAGCTCTCACATGCGGTGTGATCACACACCCGCAGCATGGAAACAGATCGTAATTTCCTCAGCTAAGTACCAGATGAAGAACTTGGCTCCCGCAGAGGGGCCATGCTGCATGAGAAATATGTTTGCTTTTGTTTGTGTGTTGTCGAAATCTATGCAAGTAAAAATATAAGACTGCACTGTGGGTACAGTGCCAAAGAGAAGCACAGGCTACACTGGGGAGTTGATAGAGCATCGGGAAGATTTTTCTAGAGCAGCGAAAGTCTCGAGTTCCGTCTTGGAGAATGAAGAGCGACTCACAGAAACTGTATTTGAGGGTAGGAGAAAGAGCAGGCTAAACAGAAAAGCACAAGCTGGGTGCAGAATTTGAAGAAGCGCAGCGTATTTCTACCAGAGGGAGTTGCTGAGTGGAGCTGGGTTATCCACTGTGATGTGGGGAGTGATGGAGGAGTCATTTGCAAAGCAGAGACACGATCCCGGAAGGAGGGGGAGCCTGGTAACAAGCTCCTGTTCTGTTGTCTAGGAAGTCCTTGATTCTAAAACACACCATTCATATTTATAAGAGCTCTCAAGAGAATTTAGAAGCACTAATCTAAATACACTCTTTATTAAAAATTAACTGAAACATCACTTTCTCATTTATCAGTCTAAACATGTTGTTTTAATAGCTAAATAAGAATTTGCATCTAAACCTTTTAGACAAATATAAGATCCAGAGAGACACTTTTAAGTCACTGTTGGTCACTGGGCAGATAAAGTCAGCTTTTCACCAATGCCTATGGTCATGACTGTTTCTAAGACTGTTTTAAGACTGTTTTTAAGATTGACAAATTACATTAGGATTTAGTCTTCTGTATTTTCTATTTTGTTTGGTTAAACTCAGAGGTACTTTGTTGTTGTTTTTTGAAACAAGGTTTCTCTATGTAGCCCAGGCTATCCTAGAGCTCCCTGTAGACCAGGCTGGCCTTGAACTCACAGAGATCCGTCTACCTTTATCTCTGTCTCTGAAGGGCTAGGATTAAAGGGTAGGCAGGCTTAACTAAGAGGATTTTTGTTTGTGAACCTCTTTTTTTCTTTAATTTAATTTCTATTATTGCAAATCAAATAGCTTCCCTTAGCAATTAGAGTCTTTTGGCAGACTGATAGTCCGTAACTGAACAAAAGTTCTGTGTGAATGCAAAGTAGCCATAATAGCTTCCAGCTGTCCCGAGGTCATTGGGGCTGAGTAGACAGCTTCTCAGTAGGGTCCTTCCATAACATATATGAGGTCCTGGGTTCAAAGCCAGGGTAGCAAAGAAGAAGGAAGGAAGAGTAGGAGGGAGGAAGGGAAGAAAGCACTGGCTAAAGGGGCTTGATTTTGTTTGTGAGGAAGAGTAGAGAGGGATTGTGACTGATCAGGAAGTGGGCAAGGGTACGGTGGAAGGAAAAAGGCACAAAGAGGGTAAACAAAGAAAGAGCAGGTATGCCCGGTGTGGTGGCGCACGCCTTTAATCCCAGCACTCGGGAGGCAGAGACAGGCGGATCGCTATGAGTTTGAGGCCAGCTTGGTCTACAAAGTGAGTCCAGGACAGCCAGGGCTACACAGAGAAGCCTTGTCTGGAAAAACCACACACATAAAAAGAATGAGCCGATGTGATCAGTCCCTCATGTATTTATGTATGATGAAAGCACAATGTGGAATCCCATTAACCTGTGTAAATAATATGCATTGATAATGGTAATAAAAATTATAAATGAAAACAAATCAGATGACTCAACAAGAGACGAACTATAAACTGTAGGCTCAGTTTTCTTGACTGAGTTTTTGTAGCATATTTTATTACGAACTTATTAACCTAGCGCACGTCCCTTATTACCTGACTAACAGAAACAATAGGAAAAGAGGATCAAAGAATAACAAAACCGTAAGGATATCTGTTCTGAGGAATGATTCTCCTGAAGTAACCAGCAGGATTTCTTCTGCTGGAACCTGGAGTAACCAGAACCCAGAACCTCAGCAGGAGCCTGAGCCCTAAAGCCTTCCCGCGAGCGGTTCTCTCTAGGAGCATCTCGAAGTGGAGCAATGAGCAGCCAAAACTGTCCCAAGTCTCCAAAAGTCCTTGCATCTTGTTTCTTGCTCACTTATGTATCTCCTCTCAGAGTCTGTTTATGGTTCTTTTCAGCTCTCAACAATCAAGCTCCCTCATGAGGTGGTTTGCCTTCCGGTGGATTAATATCACCTGTTCTCTCACAAGACTGTTCCCCATCCCACATTTGGGATCATAACAAAAACAGGTTTGTCTCTCCTTCAATAAAGAGTATGTGGTTCCTTCAATTTCTAAAACATGCCTAACCTTTTTTTTTTTTTTTAACTACAACCCTAATGCAGCAATTTAAAGTTCTATTCGCTTGAATGCTCAGTTTCTCAGAATGTAATTGCCTACATATTTAGTTTTA
This sequence comes from Acomys russatus, assembly GCF_903995435.1. NCBI lineage: Eukaryota > Metazoa > Chordata > Mammalia > Rodentia > Muridae > Acomys > Acomys russatus. The sequence goes on along the minus strand of NC_067144.1, from coordinate 33,301,284 downwards.
AAATCTCCTTCTATTGACTGTGTTTGCCATCTTTTGTCTCTCTCCCTTCCCCTCCTGCCCCCTGTCTCTAGCTTTCACCCTACAGCTCAAGGTAACTTAGAACTCCAACTGGCCTAGAACTTGAGGCAATCCTCCTATTTCAGCCCTATACTAGGATGACATTTTTCTTTCCTATCCTTGCTCAAATATGAGGAAGTATGTGGCTCCTGTAACCTCCAGACAGCGCTCCACTGCCTTTGCCTCTACAGCAAGTTCTCTCATTCACCACTCAACTGCTCATCATCCTGATGTTCGAGGCTGATGTTAGGACAGCCTTGAGAGTCAGTCTATTTGAGGGGTGGCAATGGCGCTCAGTGTCCTTTGCTGATTGCTTCAGTACTTTGCCCACTCCTCCAGTTAAACAATCCTCACACATACACATAATAACACACACTCGCACACAATACACTCCATCCTGTGAGTTTTTTTTTTATCAACTTGACACAAACTAGAGTCACTGGGAAAGAGGAAACCTTAAGTGAGAAAAATGTCCCTACCAGATCGGACTGCGGACAAGCCTGTTAAGCATTTTCTTCATCAGTGGTTGATGTAGGAACGCCTAGATGATGCCAAATGTGGGCAGGTGGTGCTGACTTGTATAAGCAGCCGGCAATCCATGAAGATCAGTATCCAGCAATCCCTCATGGATACTGCTTCAGTTCCAGCCTCCAGGTTCCTGCCTTTAGTTTCTGCCACGGCTTCCCTCAGTGGCCTGTGGCCTGAGATGTGTAAGTCAAATAAACTTTTTCCTCTCCAAGTTGCTTTGGATCATGGCCCTTCTATCACAACAACAAAAACTGCAAGTAAGACAAAGACATACACACACACCTCAGTCTCTAACCCCAGCGCCCTTCTCCCAAGTCCCTTCACCTCCTTTTTTTTCCCCACAGAAACACCTGCAACACACTGGGAAGGTTCCAAGCCTGCCTTTTTTAGGAAGTTGAATTCCACCTCAAGGATATGAGAAAGCATCCAGATTCCAAATTTAAGAGTAGAGTAGAAAATCTGAAATCTGTGCCCAGGAGCTCCCTAGCTAGCTGAGCCTTTGAGTTACTGCAATGTAGTCATGCCCAAACCAAAGCTCGCAGAAGGGCAATCAGAAGGGTTCCAGCACACTGCTACCCTCCCTTTCTCTCTTCTCCCCCCACCACACCTGCCCTCTCACAATCCCTTGGAACCAGTAGGAAGGTTCCATATGCTTTGAATCACATCTTTATATAGTTAAGAGGATAGTCACTGCTGAAACAAATATTCCTGTCATATCCTGTGTGAGGCTTTATAGAACAAAACACTTGGTGTTGGTTTATATTGCCATGGTTCACTATTGACATTCCTGGCTAGACATCTGTCTATTTTGTTACACAGAGACAAACCTTCTTCCATGGCGTCATTCTGGTTTTCTTTTTCTCTTTTCTTTTTTTATTTTTTATTTTTCATTCTGGTTTTCTTAACCTCGCAGAGCCCTACATATAAGGCTGTTATGGAATAGGCCAAGCACAGTTGCCCAAACCATTTCCTCTTTGGTTCCATTGACTGGGACTCATTAGTATGACTATACCTAACTGTATACCTAACTGTGGAGGAAGCTGGGGACTGTTCTCTACCTGTGTGTCTCAGAGGGAGAGTAAAGTCTGTGAAGAAAGCCTCACGGTATGAGTCAGAAAGGCATCATTTCACACTAGAGAAAAAATATTAAATTCTGAGCTCTAAGCTCCATTCTTTTTAACGCCCTTAAGGACGTTTTTATAATCTTTTTCTATGAGCCATTATCTTCCAAACTATTGTTTTACTTAAAAATCCTCTTTTCATTTTAGGAACCAAGCGTGGCTCATTTTCTATGCACTTCAGATATAATTTATGTAATCCTCTAACATAAGCTTGCCTTGAAGCAAATGGATATTTTCAAGTACTCTACATTGCAAAAAATTAAAGTATATTGATACTTTCGGGTTATTCTCCTTTATTTAAAAATTACTTCAACACTGAACATTGCTTACAAGACTCCAGGACATGCCCAAGAAGTAGTGGCACTGAGCCCAAAGGAGGCTGCAACCTGTGCTTATGGTCTCCATAATAAGGTAGGGTTTAAACAGAGATAGAATGGCCTAGCTCTACGGACAAATTATTCCTACTCAGTCAACTCTATCTTCCTTGCTACCAGCCGTCTTAACTTCTGACCTCAGAATGGCCCAGGTAGGACTTTCTAAAGTTTCTCATTTTTATTTATTTTATTTCTTGGTCTATATAGGCTGCAGCATAAATAGGCTTACCTTCTTGAGAACTTTGGACAATGGAAGCAGAAATTCCAGTACAGTATTTATAGCAGTGACTCCTTCAAGAAAAGATAAGGACCATAATTCTATTAATAAAGAATATGAAGTTTAAGTTCAACTGGATATGAGAAACCAAAGACCTTAAAGGATGATTGTCTGACTCCTAAAGTGGAAAAATTGAAAGAATGAGAGTGACATTTTTAAAGACACAGGAGAAGTAAGCTGTGGGTGCTGAAACATCTTAAGTTCATGTGCACTGAACTATAATACAGTACTCCAAAGAGATGTTCACTGAGCACTTTGATATTTAAATCTGGACCTTGGAATTGGCCTAGACTCATAGGATAGACCAGAGTATCATTAGGATTTAAGTGGCAGCCAATGTTACTGATCACTCTCTTTGAAACTATGTAAAAGGAGAAGGTGGTAGAAAGGAGGCAAATAGCATCAACATTTAAAGGGTGTGCAGAATAAAGAAGTGTGCAGAGAAAATAAAGACTGAGGTGAACTGACCAGAGGGAATAGTAATTACTGTTCAGGGCACTGTGACAAAATTCCTCATAGAAAGACCTTACATAGAGAAAGACTCTTTTCATGCATGGGTTCAGTGATATCAGTTCATGACAATGGAGTGGACATGGTAGGGCAGAGCTACTCACATCATGGTGGCCAAGAAAGAAGCAGAGAAAGAGAGTAGTACAGAAGAAATGCAGGCAAATACAGGCCCAAAAGATGCCCCACACACAGTAACACACTGAGCCTAATGGAGTCCTTCTTCCTACTGTTTACCACCTCCCAGTAAGGTCATCTTGTTATGGGTCCATTAAGGGATGGGTCCATTAATTAATATAGAGCCCTCGTGATCAACTCATCAGATATACCCAGAAATATGCTCCACTAAGGTATTTCTTAACCAAATAAAGTTGACATTAAAATTAACCAGCACATTCAAGTGACATCACATGCTGCTGAGGATGTGGAGAGAGAGGAACACTCCTTCATTGCTGGTGGGAATGAAAACTGGTACAACCACTTTGGAAATCTATCTGGTGCTTTCTCAGAAAAATGGGAATAGGGCTTCCTCAAGACCCAGATATTCCACTCCTTGGAATATACCCAGAAAATGTTCCACCACACAACAGGGACATATGCTTAACCATGTTCATATCTGCCTTATTCATAATAGCCAGAACATGGAAACAGCCTAAGTGTCCCTCAGTAGAAGAATGGATAAAGAAACTGTGGTACATTTACACTATGGAATTCTACTCAGCTATTAAAAACAAGGAATTCGTGAAATTTGTGGACAAATGGATGGAACTAGGAATGATCAAAATGAGTGAGTTAAACCAGAAGCAGAAAGAGTCAAATGGTATATACTCACTTAAATCTGGACACTAGCCCAAGGGGCATGTCCCATGAAAGTCTTCACTTACCAAGAAAGTGGGACAGAGGGGAGGACATCCTATTGGGACTTTAGGTGAGAGAAACATGGGAGAATGGGGAAATAGAAGGATCCAGAGGGTCCTAGAAACCTACAAGAAGAACATTATGACGGGCGGATCTGGGCCCAGGAATCCTGCTCAAACTATGGCACCAGCCAAGGACAATACAGGCAATAAACTTTGAACCCCTACCCAGATCTAGCCGATGAACAGGACATTCTCCACCATTGAGTGGATAGTGGGGTCTGATTTTCACACAAACTCTGGGGCCCTATTGTTGACCACGTCCCCTGGATAGGGAGACCTGGCGGCACTCAGAAGATGGATAGCAGGCTACCAAGAAGAGACTTGATACCCTATGAGCATATACAGGGGGAGGAGGTCCCCCTCAGTCACAGTCATAGGTGAGGGAGTAGGAGGAAAGTGGAAGGGAGGGAGGAATTGGAGGATACAAGGGATGGGCTAACAATTGAGATGTAATATGAATAAATTAATAAAATATTTTTTAAAATTAACCAGCAGAGAGAGGTGAGGCTGCAGATAAAAGAAGTAGAGACAAATACCATAGAGCTACCAAATAAGGTGTCCACTCTGATTTTTAAAAGTAGCAGGTCTGCTGAGGTATCACACACCTATAATTCCAGTATCCAGGAGGTGGGCACAGGAGGACCAGGACTTTAAGATGAGCATCACCTAGCTACATAGTGAGTTCAAGGCCAGTCTAGACTCCATAAGACCAGTCTTTAAAGAAACAAATATGCAAACAGGGGTATGGGCTTTGTGACATCTGCATTATGAACTTGTAACAGACCCCAGATCTTAGCACAGATGACGCCATGATGAAAGTACCATTTGGGCCATAAAACTCAGCCAACAAAACAAAACAAAACAAAAAACCTGTCATCAAAGTCCATAATTCTGTGAAAGTCTCTAAATGTACTAACCTTGCTTTTTGGCTTCTGTAGTTCAGCTTCTGACTAACCATACTTATTAAGTGAAGAGTGAAGTATGTCAGTCCAGAATATGGTTTGTGTGCTTAAAAGCTCACCATGAAAAAGACTTGGGGATACACTGATATCCTAAACACCCAGTGCAGTCACTGGCTAGCTAATCACGACTTTCTATTGGCTTAAACCTGTGTCTGGGTTGTCTTATCTGGTTAATACCCGACAGCTGGCTATTGGGAAACTTGAGTTACTTTCATTCAGTCTTCCCATTCCCTTAGCTTGATGGGGTTTTTCAAAGACTCAGCTTTCTATAGATGCTATGAGAAATGATGTGAAAAGAGGGGCTTACTCACACAAATCAGTCAGGCAGAGGTTGGCTTTTAGCCAAGGGTTGCCAGGCAAAGTCCTAGTCGGGATCAATAGAAATCCTCACCAAATTCCACCCAAAAAGACAAGTAGCCATGCTCTGTGGCAGGTAGAGACAGACTTCTCTTTGTGGATGCCCTTGGTCACTTGACAATGCCAGACACAGTGCTCCCTCTCTGAGAGTCCGCATTCCTGACTGGAATGGATTGATTCTCCAGTCATTTCCTTCACACCCCACAGACTGCCTATCTATTCAGTTTCTCTCCATCTTCAATCTAGGCTTTAAGGGGTGTGGTTTCCTTTTGGGATCTATAAGAAGATGCACTTTCATTATTGCTGCTTCCCAAAGGTGCCATGGGACCTTTCAGACACAGAATACAAAGACACTTTTCTGTGCATTCTTCTACTCATTGCAATCACCTCCGGAGGCAACGGGCTTAGCTGATACTGAATTCAGAGTGAGAAGAGATGCCAATGGAGAAGGAAGTGAGCAAAAAATATTCATCTGGGGGGTGAAGGGTACTGCATAAAATACTAGATTGACACTGAAAAAAAACCCCGGAAAGTGTTTTAAAAAGATAGGTGGGGAGATGACTTTAGGACATAGTGTTGTTGTTGTTGTTTTTTTTTTTTAATCTGGAACAGACAAAACAGAGGTGACAGTAGACATGACTGTGAAGCAGATGATTTTTTCCCCTCACTGTTGAGAGAGAGAGAGAGAGAGAGAGAGAGAGAGAGAGAGAGAGAGAGAGAGAGAGAGAGAGAGAGATGGGGATGATTATGACTGAAGTATTTTTCTTTCTTTCTTTTTTTAATCCTGACAGGCACATTCTGAAGCCAGGCTGGCCTTGAACTCCTGTTGCTCTCCACTCAGCTGAGAGGAGAGAAGTTTGCCTACACACCTGGCTGAGCATCATTTCCTGTATCCTCCACCTGGCTGAGCATCACTCTCCTGCATCCTCCACCTGATACCAGAATAAACTCACTTCTTTGGACTGAACATCAGTGATTGTGTGAGTTTCGAGATAGTAGTGCTCAGCCTGCGAGTTTCAGGCCACACTTGGACATGTTTTACCAATCAGTATTGACCAGTTTCAAACCACTAGTCCAAAAACTGTGGCTACTGATTAGATCATTGTAAATTTCCCCATCCCTGGGTTTGAGCAAAACAATAAAACAGACAATAGGCCCACAGATTGAAAGTGGTACCCACCAGTAGAATTTCTAGCTCTGAGCGCACTCCAAAATACTATAAGATGGGGCAGGAGGAATTCTGACCCAAGTCCTCTATACAGACCACTAGGGAACATGTCTTTTAAAACTTCACCTTTTTATTTTTATCATAGGTTTTGGCCCAGTGTTACTTTTTCTATAATATTCTTTATATTTAAAAAAATCAGAAACCATCATTTTTTATCACACAGAAGACATCCTAAAAGACAGGAATATGGGGCAAATATAAACTTTCTAGTAGCCTTTTAGTTAGAAGAGACAGTGGTCTAACAGTTGCAAACATTAACCATGGAGCAAAGCTGCCTGTTCTTAAATCACGAGCTGGCCAACTATGAAATTAGTCTGTGTTTCTTATACATTCTGTATCTTAATTTTTTTATTAGAAAATTTCAGAATTAATCTCTGCTTTATACCATTATTACAACACTAAAGCTTTTAGGGCACTGCCTGGCGAATATTAAGCTCTCAGGAAATGTTAGTTGCTAACACCTTTTAAGGCTTTCCAAACACTGTCATCCTGTTACCTTAGCTTTTTGCATTATTAATTTCTTTAACACTCACCATTAGTGCCAAAGCTAATGATCAGTCACTGGTAATGGTTGTAATGCAAACAATAAAAAGAAACTCATAACACTTCTAATGGGAGGAGGACAGAGTTTTGGTTCTGAGTGGCTTGGACACTACTGTTAGTGTAAGGCCTTACACTCCTGGCAAAGTAGCAAAGTAAAAGAACCCAATGGTTGTGTAGTAGAACACCTGCTTTTTTCAATAACCAATTTGCTTATATTTTATTACTTCAAACAACTTTACTTTTAATACAGTTTCCTCCAAATGTTCATTTCAATGGCTGTTACAAGATACAAATTATCATAAGATTCTTTATTATAGTTCACTTCATAATAAGATAGGAAACCAATTAACCCAACTAATTCAGTAACAATTTTATTATAATAAAAATAGCAAATGGTTATTATCCAAAATTGTTTTTATATTTTTAAATATATATATTTATATTTATATATATATGTGTATATATATATACACATACATATACACATACATACATACACATAGTCAACCAGGAGTAGAAATGAACTAGTCAACTGATTTCAGGGTTAGAGATTATGGCTAGAGTGCTACTTTGATGAAATTTTTTATTAGTAGGAAAGAAGAATATAGAATTTTTAACACAGAGAAATAACTACTCTGACACTTAGGCCCAAAAGGCTAAAAAGGACTATCCTTATATCAACTGAAGACAGTGACCTCATTATGCCTGTAGCCGGTGTAACCCTTAGCCATTAGCTGAGATATAGATTTTTGTACATGAGGGCATTGTTCTCCCTATGAAAGAAGTGCCTTTAGAAACATTTCAGATAATTTATTATAAAAGCTTTTTGGTGTAGCTGTGGGGTAGTGGTAATAATGTGGAGGCAGGGCGAATGCTATTTTTAAGACTCTAAAATGACTTTTTGATTCTGAGTATAAAATCGCCTGATCTGAACTTGAGGATTCCAGAAGGATTTCTTCTTTAAATGGAATGAACTTTTCTCTTGAGGAATTCTGCAGTTGAATTAAAAGGTCGTGATGGTTGTTGGATGAGGTCAAGGCACCGTGACAAATGTCAATCTAGCTGCATGTATGCTGTTTGTACGCGAATGCAAATGTGCGTGGATGGATTTTATACAGTTTATGTTTATATTTTGGCAGTGTGCACATGCTCTGGGGAGGCATCTAGGTGCACCCGACATGTCTCACACACATCCCATACCTCCATTCCCTCTAGTTGCTGCTCTCAGTGTGAAGTTCTACACACTGCCACAGCAGCACACCCAGTGCCTCTGTGAGGTGTGTGGGGAAAGGTCAGAGGCCTTGCTTCAGTTCAGAGCTCTGAAGGATTGTCTCAGCTCTGTAGCTCTGTGTGACAGAAGCTCAGGCCTTTCCCACATCCATACTTCTTTCCTTTCTCCTTCATGTTGTTATGGACAGCATACCCCAATAAACTTCCCTAGAAGTCTGCCTAGAGTCTGCTTCCCTAGGGACTCAAACTAAGATGCTGAGCACATCTTATATATTATCACTTTAAGAGAAGGTTAATTTAAAAATGGGAGTCAGAAAGATTCCTGAATTAGTCAAACTCCCTATCAATATAAATCAGAAAATAACAAGAAGGAAGGACAGTACTTTCTTATTTTGCTATCCTGCTACTTTGTCTGTCTTCTCTTAATACAGATACCCAAAGAATTATCTAAACCATAGAAAAGACTTTCAATCCCATTTTTTCCCACCAGCTCTTCAGCCATCCCCACCACTGCACCATTGCCTTCTGAAGGCAATAGTGTTGGAACTGAGTGACACTTTGAAAATGAACAAGTTAAAATTAAGAATAGGAAGAGAATGACATATGATTGCATAGACAAGATGACAAAACTGTATCTTTCCAACACAGTGATGGACAGAATATGGTACTTTAGATCATTAGTAGACAGAAGAGACATCCAGCATGAGATAATCAGAACACATCAATCTTTGCAAGTAAGTTGAGTGCATGCATAATTTAGAGATCAAAGCACATAGAAAGTTGATATCAAAGATCCCCAAAAAGCAATAGAGCCATGAAACTGAGGTCCAGAGATAAATTCTAGCGAGGTGCCCAGGGGAATGGCTTGAGATTAACTTGGTGGGGAACAAGTATCTAAAAATAAATCACCACTTAACTCTGGCTTCTTATTTTTTTTTTATTTCCTCAATGTATCTTCATCACAGCAATAACCACTTTTTAAAATAATGCTGACAACTTATAACTTGGGAAGAGTATTTTAATGAGAAACTTGTTCCTACTAATCCAGCCTCTCAGAGATTAAAACTTCAGCCTAACATGGCAGCTTAGTCTTCAGCAAGACATAGGCTGGTTGCCAAAACCCCCACAGACAGTAAATACAATACTGACTGTATGTTTAATTAATATCTTCTGTTTGGGGGCAGGATTGATTGATTGATTGTCTAACTGAGGTAGGTCTAAATGCATAGAGAGGGATCAGAAAATCCCACCTATAGAAAAGGAAGACCTGTGAGAAAAAAGCTACAAAAGAGGCAGCCCATACAGGGCGAGACCTAGGATGACAATCAGCAACTGTGAATACTGAGATTAGACGGGTGAGGGTTGCAGAGATGGTCTGTACTTAAGAGCTCCAGCTGCTCTTCCAGAAGACCCAGATTCTCAGCCCCCACACAGCATCTCACAACTATCTGTAACTCCGGTCGCAGGAAACCAGCATCTTCTTCTAAAGGCACCAGCACTCCCTTAGTATACTGACATACATGTAGGCAAAATACCCACACATGTAAAATTTTACTTGTTTTATAATAATGTTTGGTCTAAAAAATTTTTGCTGTACAGTGAATGTTCCCATCCACTCCAAAGTTGTATGTTGAAACCTAATTCTCCAATGTGACATTATTAGGACATGGAGAATTTGGAAGTGATTCGAAATGGGTTAATGTCCTTATAGACTAAGTCCTGTAAGCTGCTTCCCCTCCTTGCACTATGTGAGGGCAGGATGAGAATATTTTATCTATGAGCCAGAGTAGCCCCTCAACGTAAACATATGTAGTCACCTTAACCTTGAGACTCCAGAGAGGTAAGACATACATTTCTTTGTTCATTAACACCCAAGCTACAATATTTTGACAGAGCAGCTGAAATGAGCCAACTTGAAGGACTGGTGGCTATTTCAGAAAAGAAACAAAACCACTTCTGCAGAAGAACTTTCCAGAAGAACCCTTCCAGAAACATGCATACAAGAGAGAATACAAAGCACATTTCACTTATTGTTTATGAAAAGACCTTTGCTCATAAGCAAGTAGTGTAGGTATATTCTTTCCATAGATAGTGAACCTGAAGGCTTCACCATAGACTTGGCCTATGCTCACTCATTGCGTCTGCCAGCCTCAAGAGATTTGAACTCATTAGTTCTTTTCCCCCTGTGGTTCTGATAAAGGCAAGATATTCTTTCAAATTTAATCTGCTTTGGTCTAGCTATACTTAAAAAGATTGAGGTATCTTATATGTGTTAGATAGCTTAATCTAACTCAATCGTGTATTACTTGAAGCATTCTATATATGTGCATTATATATATGTATATGTATATATACATATATAATTATATGCTGTGCTATGCCGTAAGTAGACATTTTGCCAAAAGGCTTCAGAGCCAGGACAGAAACAGAGGCCTCTGAACTCCTAGATTAATTCTCTTGCAAGAGTCCACAAAGACTCTCTGAATCTATGATGCCAAGGAAGAATTAAATATCCCGTCATGTTCAGTGAACCCCGTGATTAGCGTTGCTTACCTGCAGGCTAACAATTTCTGCCACCTAGTGGTTTGCTGGACCTGCTTACGTAATGTTACCTTCCGGGTTCAAGTTCCAAACTGCAAGCTAAAGAGCTTGAAACAGACGTTTTCTAAGGCCCTTAGTAAAGGTTGTACAAGTCTTTGTCATCTATTAGTTGAAAGTGTGTGTGTGTGTGTGTGTGTGTGTGTGTGTGTGTGTGTGTGTGTGTGTGTGTGTTGTCTATGTTGCCACAAAAGATTTACAGATTCAATTTTCATGTTTTAATGGAGACATAAGTTCTGAGAAGTTAAAATAAGTTTGTATTGAGTTAATTCAACAGGAATTTTCTGCTTCTCGTTAAGGAATATGTATTGACTTGAAACCCGCTTACACTTTGTAGCTATTTTCCTTCCTATGAATTTTCCCATGTCTGTGTAAGGGCAGATCTACTTAATATGATCTTCTAATCCAAGTTAATTAAGGCTTATCTTATATGACTGCAACAATTAGTCTCCCACAGATGCTGATGCAAACTGTGTAATAGTGTAAGGAAATTTATTAAAGCATATCTAAATTTGTACTTACAAATTCAATCCTGTCATAAATGTAATTGCTCTTGGCTACAGTGATATATACAAGCCTATACATACATTAAATTTAAAATACTTGGATCACATGGCTGGACGGTTTCCAGCTTTCATTCAGATGCAACCACAGAACATTTTGTCCAGTATTCATGTGACCTTTGAGTTATCCACTTATTTCTTTGCTTAGGCTATTGACTGGTTTTGGCCATCATAAACTTTGCAACTCCCCACCCCTCCAACACACACACACACACACACACACACACACACACCGAATCCTGGGTCCTGTTTATATCAGCTTGACACAAGCTAAAGTCATTTGAAAAGAGGAAACTCATTTGAGAAAATGCCTCCATAAAATAGAGCTATGGGCAAGACTGTAGGTGGTTTGATGGGGGAGGGTCCAGCCCACTGTGAATGGTGCCCTAGAAAGAGAGGAGACTGAGCAAGTCATGAGGAGCAAGCCAGTAAGCAGCACCCCTCCATGGCCTCTGTATCAGCTGCTGGCTCCAACTTCCTTCCCTGCTAGAGTTCCTGCCCTCACTGTTTTTGATGAAATGTTTTATGGAAATGTGAGGAAAAACAAACCTTTACTTCCCCAAGTTGTTTTTGCTTGTGGGGTTTGTTTTTGTTGTTGTTGTTGTTTGTTTGTTTGTTTGTTTGTTTTTTCATCACAGCAATTGTAATCCTAACTAAGACACCTGGTACGAGACAAGCACTGCTTAAAAATTATGGAACTGTGTCTAAAACCCAAAATATTCAGCTTGATGTTATACAAAGCCTAAATAAAGGGACTAATAAGCAACTTCCAGTGGGAAGTATTGTGTATTCCAAAGTCATTCAGTTCCATGTGTACACTAGACCATTCGTCATTTAAAACAAGGTGTTCAAGGGGACTTAGTGACTGAATCTCTTTACCCTTGACAGTCTTAGCTCTACAAGAGATTTCCGAACGTGTGAGGGAAGAGAAACTGGGTTGCTGCTGTTCCATGGTTGCTGTCTCTTTTGAAGAAAATATATTCATCCCAACAAATCAATACAATGAAGGTTGAAAAAGCTTGATGTGAGGAAACTGCCCTAGTGGCTCCTACTCCCTCAGGAACTGGGACTATCAGGGCACCGGCCGCTGCATCCATGTTGGTCAGTATGTGCTAATTACTGCCCAACTGTTTCTGTCATTTCATTTTTATACTCTTTGTTACCCTCATACCCATACATTGGCTTGCATATTTTTCTTCTTTTCCAGATATCCTCTAACATTATTTTATGTTTTTATTTTCATATTTGATCCAAGCTTTTTACTTCTGCAGTTTTGCATCCTATAGTTAAAAAAAAAAAAAAATAGTAAACCTATGCTTAAACGTTTACAGATTATATTTCTTTAACTATTGACTCAGAGTTTTCTCATGAATTATTGTTGTAATTTATATTAATTGTTTCATAATCTGGCTTTTATTCACTTCTACTTCACTTTCATTTTTCTTCTATTGAATTTATTACAGTTTATCCAGTTGATAATGACAAAGGACATAAGAGTCTTTATTTTCTTTTCTTAATTATTCACTTTACATTCCTGTCATAGATGCCCCCTCCCTGTTTTCCCCACCACCCCCAACTCCTCAGAAAAGAGGAATGCTTCCCCCCACTACCCACCCACCCCAGAATATCAAGTCACATCAGGACTAAGCACATCCTCTTCTCTGTGGCCTGGCAAGAAACTCTGCCAGGGGGAAAGTGATTGAAAAGCAGGCAACAGAGTCCATGTCAGAGTCAGCCCCCATTCTTCTACTAGGAGACCCCTATGGGGGGTGACTAGGTCCCGTCCATGCATGGTCGTTGGTTGGAGCTTCAGTCTCCATAGGCACTCCCCCCACCCCACCCTCCCAACCCTGACCCCGGTTAGTTGGCTTTGTTGGTTTTCTGAAGCTCCTATCCTTTCTGAGTCTTTCTATCCTTCCCCCTACTCCTCCACAAAGACTCTTTGCACTCCACCCAATAGATATAAAATTATTTCCTGGCAGTTTCTCTAACTGATATGTAACAAGGGATAAAAACATTCCATTTATAGACTCAACCGATAACTTTCTTAAAGTCTGTCTTATAAGATCTTAAGATATAAGGATACATCTTTTAATATCTTTCTGAAAACTAAAATTAGTATACAATTTAATCATTCATTTTATATAGGCATTTAAACAAACCTGAAAGCCCAAGAAATAAGGAGACAGAAACAGTTAGCTTTCTGGAAGAGTTACAATACTGTTTCACTTAGTCATCACTGGGATGAATCTCTCTATTATATCAAGGCTGTGACAAGACACCATTGTGGCCTACATATGAGTGAGTTGCCATTTTAAATTACTTCTCCTACAAAGAACATTCTCTCTATGAAGTCTGAGAGAAGCACTTGAAGAATTAAAACATGTAAAAAACCAAACAGCAATTTGGTAGAAATATAACCCTTGAGCTATATCATTTTTAAAAAGTGACAGAAACCGACTCTGAGTCTTTTCCTTCTATACAATATGTCAAGAGACTTTAGCCTCTGAAAAATTGTGGCTCTCGAACTAATTACATTTTTTAAGTAGATAGGAGAATTGAGATTATTTAGAAGGAAATGCCCTTTTCATTTGCTTCTGGAAAATGAAATTCCTAAGAGTTTACAGGTATTCAAAAGGCAAATAAATACAATTTTCCAAAAAATTCTGTAAATGTTTCTTCATAATTCCTATTTTTGTCTAAGTCAGAGTCCAGAAGACAGAACAAGATACAACATAAGCCAAATGAGGTCTTTGATTAAGATCCCAACTCAGTATCAACACAGGAGGCTGCTGAGGTGATGTAATGTACAACCATCTCCTTCTGAGCCTCAACTTCCTCCTCAGTTAATCTGGTTAGTTGGTAATTTCCCATGAGTATATCTAGATAATCCAATTTCAGACCTCCAAGGGCTAATCCTGACGAAATACATAGGCCTAAATGTTACTCCTTAAAAATGACTCTTGACAGAAACATGGATTTGTGTGGCACTGAGGCCTATTCATAAAGACATATCACCTAACCAGGCTTTTTTCTTTCTTTCTTTCTTTCTTTCTTTTTTTCTTAGAGTAAAAGAGCTTGATTTAGGCCAAGTATGGTAGTGCACACATTTAGTACTAGCACTTAGGATACAGAGGCAGGTGGATCTCTGAATTCAAGGTCAGCTACAGAGCGAGTTCCAGGACAGCCAGGGGATACACAGAGAAACCGTGTCTCAAAATAAACAAACAAATAAATAATAAAAGGGCTCACTATAGTATCAGGATTGGCTATTTGTTTGGTGTTGTAATACTTCAGCACAAACTTAAGAGGCTTAAAATGCAAATATTATCCTACAGTTCTGGAGAACTGAAATCCAAAATGAGTCTTGGAAGGCTAGAGCCATGTTATTTGGAGGCTCTCAGGTAAGACCTGCTTCCTTGTCCTTTTTTTTTTTTTTTTTTTTTTTTTTTTTTTTAGCTTCTGCAGACCACAAGTATATTTTGGCGTATGGCCTCATCACCTACCACTTCAATTTCAGGCCTCCATTACGGCACCTACTACTCCTAGCTGATCCTCTTCTCTTCATAAAAATTCTTGAGCTCACGTTAGGTTCACTCAGATCCTGGAGAATCACCACACCTCAAAATCTTTAATTCAGTCACAGGTGTTAATTATCAATTGCTACTTACAATAACAAAGTTACAGGTTCAGAGCATTAAGATACAGAGTTCTAGAAGATTTGTATTTTTCACTTACGTGAATGTGCGTGAGCCTGCATGAGTTTATGTGTACAATATGCATGCAACAGGCCACCAGGGCCGGAAGAGGGTGTCAGATTGCCCGAAACTGGAGTGCAGGCAGTTATGACTTAAAAATAAAACACAGGTGCTCTGCAAGGACAATAAGTATCTTAACCACTAAGTCATCCCTCTGGCCCCTCAGATGACTTTGAAGGATGTTTTTCTGTGTGCATGTTATCACAGGTCAGCTGGACAAACTGAGACAATGCCAACAAGACTGGGATTTAGAGTCATGCCTTCTAATCAAGCAGTAGCAACAGCAATGGCGTGGACTAGAATGTCAGATTTCACCACATCCTCGCCCCCGCCCCCCTGCAATGAGCTATCTGGGATAGAAAATCTCTCTAGAAGTGCTCTGGTGATTATTTTATTACTTTATTTTATTTTTTAAGGTTTACTATTTACTTATTTTGTGTGTATGAGTGCTCTATCTGCATGTACACACACTCACCAGAAGAGGGCATCATATCACATTATAGATAGTTGTGAGCCATCATGGGGTTGCTGGGAATTGACCTCAGGATCTTTGGAAGAGCAGACAGTGCTCTTTTTTTTCTTTTTAAAAAAATTGTATTAATTTATTCATATTACATCTCAATTGTTAGCCCATCCCTTGTATCCTCCCACTCCTCCCTCCCTCCCATTTTCCTCTTACTCCCCTCCCCTATGACTGTGACTAACGGGGACATCCTCCCCCTGTATATGCTCATAGGGTATCAAGTCTCTTCTTGGTAGCCTGCTGTCCTTCCTCTGAGTGCCACTAGGTCTCCCCATTCAGGGGACATGGTCAAATGTGAGGCCCCAGAGTACGTGTGAAAGTCAGACCCCACTCTCCACTCAACTGTGGAGAATGTCCTGTCATTAGCCAAACTAACTAAAAGGCAGAGAGACAGTATCCAAATCAACAAAATCGGAAATGAAAAGGGAGACATAACAACAGACACTGAAGAAATACAAAGAATCATAAGATCCTACTTTGAAGGCATATTTGCCACAAAATTTGAAAATCTAAGGGAAATAGACAATTTTCTTGATCAATTTCTCTTGCCAAAATTGAGTGAAGAACAGATAAACAAGCTAAATAGTCCCATTTCCCCCACAGAAATAGAAGAAATCATTGATAGTCTCCCAATCAGACAGTGCTCTTAACAATTGAGCCATCTCTCCAGCCACCCAGTGTTTATTTTGTTTAATGTAGAAATACAGTGAACAAAAATGCCACAAAATGAGTAGGAAATGCTTCTCTGTGTCTGAATCACAGCACTCCAGCATCCATCACCACTCCTGCTGGGGAGAAACTAACCCGCCCCCGAACTCTCCTCTTCAGAAAAAGGAAGACTTGATGAACAGCCCTAGTCCACAAACTCTTAGGGCACTGTTTGAAAGATTCACCTGGTTCCACTCTCCCCAGATCACTATGGAAGAGTGGTATAATGCACATCAGGAAATAGGTCCGAGCAAAAGAGAGCAGGCCGGCCATGTTAGTATCAGCAATATAGTAGTTAGTAGGTGACTGCACTGTCCTGAGAGTCTCTTCAGTAGAGGACCCTGGAGCCATTTCTTCTTGGACCTTAACAACCCTAGAAGCTGTTGCAAACTCCTTGCCACTTTCACCATGGAGGATTCACAATATTTGCTGTCATAGAAGTGAAAGATGGCTCCAAAGGGGATTCCAATAGCCTGTAGCCAACCGCGGTTATTTGCTTTATGAGCTATGTTTTCTGAGGCTTCCTATGCTCTAAGCTTTGCCATTGTGCCTTTGCCGGCAACGAGATATGCTACCCATCAGATACCTGCAGATGGCCTTTGCAGCCAAGTGTCTGCATTTGAGTGTCCCAAGTCGCTACTGCTATCCTTGCTGCTAGCCCCTAACATCTCTCACAGAATAGGACTGCCAAGTTCTCAATATGATGACTGCCAAGTTCTCAATACTATGACTGCCAGCTGCCTGAGCTTATAGACACCTTACCCTTTGACCTGAAAGGCTCCACACAAGGCCTGACTAGTGACACTAGGTTTAGTATCAAAATATATTTTAGTGCACCCCTATGACATAGTTGTTTGATGAAATCTGGAAGGAGGAACTGCTTTTTCAAAGGTGCAGATAACTACAAGAGACTCTAAGGATCATGGATAACTGGGAAAGCAAGGTGCCACCTGTCTTAGTCAGTGATCTATTGCTGTGAAGAGACACTACCACAGCAACTCTTACAAAATGAATCATTTCGTTGGGGCTGGCTTACAGTTTCAGAAGTTTAGTCCATTGTCATCATGGCAGGAAGGATGGTGGAGTACAGTCAGACATGATACTGGAGAGCTGAGGATAGGACATCCGAGTCCAGAGGCAGCAGCAAGAAACAGACACTAGGCCTGGCTTGAGCATTTGAAATCCCAGCGCCCAAGCCCTGTGACACTGTTCCTCCAACAAGGCCACACCTACTCCAACAAAGCCACACCTCCTAACCCCTCTCAAGTACCACTGCTCCCTAATGACTACTCACTTAAATATATCAACTATGGAGGCTATTTCTATAGAAAACACCATACCACCAAAGGGACACAATAGACTTCCAATAACTTGAAAGAAATGGAAGTGTATAAACATATGACAAGAAAGTCAAAATAATTATTCCAAAGAGACTCAGTGAACCACAAGAGGGCAAAGGTAATAATCTAACAATATTAGAAAGACGATACAAAAACAAAATTAGAAGCTTAACTGGGAGGTGGAAAGCAGGTAAGAAACAAATTTGGAAACTGAAAAAAATATTATGTCCAAATGTAATAGAGAGCTTTAACAGCGCGCTTGATCAAGGGGAGGGCGGGTCAGCAAATTCAGAAATGAGTCATTTGAAATCAATCAGAGAAGGATAAATAACAGAGGAAGAGAGGAAGTTTATGGGATTCATATAAAACTACCAAGATAACTAACATGTGAGGAGAAGTGAGTAAAAACAATGGAGGGCTTTTAAAAGAAACGTTTAAAAACTCCCCATACCAGAAGGACAATATGGAAACCCAGATATATAAAGCTCAGAGTTCTCCATTGGACTCCACTCAAAAGAAGGCCTCACGGAAGCATTAAACTCAAATTGTCAATATCCATAAGTAAAGAAAAATTTGAAAGTAGCAAGACAAAAGAGGATTGTTGCATCGAAGGGAACTCTCTTCCATCATCAACAGATTTCTCAGCAGAAAACTTAGTAGGCTGAAAGAAAAGTGAAAGCAAAAACAAAAACAAAACAAAACTTATCTTTCGGATGCCTTCTCAGACCAAAAAAAAAAAAAAAAATTTGAAAGAGTTCAGGAATGCTACATGTGCCTTATAAGGTATACTAATGGTAATTCGTTAAGCCAAAGGGAGAAGATGCCATTTTTTCCCACAGGAGAAATATAAAAGTATAAAACTCAAAAATAAAAATGGACTAAAAAAAACCAAATGTGTAGCCAAATTAATAATACTTTAATGTAAAAGTATCTTTTATTCCCCTAATTTAATTGTTTTGAAGGCTGACTGCCTCCATCTGCTAATCTAGGCCTAGTCCTGGAAGCTTCTAGCCTCTGTACAATCTTATCTAGGCCTAGAAAGTTTACAGCCTCTGAGACTTACTCCTGATTAAGCTCACACTTTCTAGTTCTTTCTGAACTCTAGATGGCTGGTTCAACTCAGCTTTTCTGGCTCAAACTCCTGTCCAAGCTGACTGATTCAATCTGACTAGTCTCTCTTGATCACTGACTGAATCATCCTGTCTGGCATGAGTCTAACTCTAGCAATCTATTCTAATTTTCTGGCCTCTTCTCATTCTTTTGCTCCTTATGCCTTTACCTGCATCTACCTTGTTCTCTCTTCAACCTGTCTCTGTAAAACTCTCCTGGCAAAACTGCCACTAAATTCTACAAACTGAACTGCCACAAACTCTACTCCACTGCACTGCCTCTCAACTCACTAACTCAAGTGAACTGACCAGAACACACAGAGATCTGATGCCTCTGTCTCCTGAGTGCTGGGACTAAAAGTGTGTGCCATCATACCTGGACCTGACCTGCTCTTTACCCCGAATTTGCTCTGCACCAGGCTGATCTTGAACTCAGAGATCTGCTTGCCTGTGTATCCTTGGATTAAAGGCGTGTCTGTATTCCAGTCAGATCACACAGACCTAGAAGGTCTTTGGATGTGATCTCTTGCCAAAACAGCCATGTTCTGAATTAAAATTTTCTCTACACTTTACTGTTGTAATGATGGTATATAAATAACTTACCAGATCCAAGGCCAAACATTAAAGATAGCTATAATTACAGGGGCTGGATAGAGAGCTCATCAGTTAAGAGTACTGGCTACTTTTCCAGAGAGTCCGAGTTCTATTCCCAGCATCCACATGGTGGATCACAACTGTCTGTAATTCTGGTCCCAAGGAGAACTGAAGCCATCTAACTCTCTCTGAAACTCTCTGAGACTACATGCGCATTGTACACTTATATAGGAACAGGTGAAATAGTCATACAAAAAAAAATAAAACTATAGTTATAATAACTTAACAAATATGCCATGTGAAATTATGTAAATTATGACACTAAAATGTAAAATGTGAATTCTGGGCTAGCCACAGCTACATAGTGAGACCAAAGTACAGAACTTTGCATGTGATTGAAGTTAGGTTGTCAGCCTAAAATAGAGTGAGAACTAGACTCAGTCTTATGAGAATCTCATAATAACCACAAATAAAAAACCTACAGTAGATAAACCACAGAAACATCATCAAAGCACAGAGTGCAGCAAAAGATAAAAGAAGCGAAGAACCCAGAAACAACTAAAGACTAAAGGCAAGACTAAGTCTGTGCCTACAAATAATCCCTTAAATGTCATGAGAGGTCAGAGATAGGGTAAGTAGACGGAGCGCCTACCTTCTCCTTACCATTGTGTTCCTCTTCAACACCATCATTAAGTCCTAGAATGTTCTTCATCTTCCCACGTTTAACCATCTCTGCTGTTTGAATTACTTCCTGCTCGTCAGAGCCCGTTCCAGAGCCACGTTTATCATAAAAACCTCACAGCTCAGAGTAAACACACTTGTCCCTGCTTTTTTTTTTTTTTCAACAAAAATTTACATTACCTTCTTTTGTGATTGCCAAAACCTGCTCTATGAATGTTAATATATTTGTGCCTTTGTCTTTTCTCTCATACCTGAAATGAGCAGCTGACAATGGGGCCCGTATATAACAGCAGCAATGAAGACGCATCTTTGACCGTTTCCAGGTCTGTATCTATTAGTGCCACTTCTCCAAGCCAAATTTGCATCTGTTTATCTTGAAATCTAACAAAGGACAGCAAACACTTAGCACACAGACCAACTGAAGAGAGATTTGTACACACTAAGAAGCGTAAGACTCACCAAAGACTTCTGGAAAACTATATAAGCCAATGTTTTGATAGAGCTACGTCTATTAGCCAAAGTGATTTTAATCAATAAGACACTTCCAACCACATCTGCTTATTCACTACAACAACAATTTTTTAAAAGATCATTTTGGAGTGAACAATGTAAGACATGCCGGTAATCCTAGCACAAATAAATAAATTGAGTGACTGATTAACTTAATCAAATAAACAGTTTAGACGTCTTATTTGCAAGCTAAGTACTTTCAGATGCTCATCAACAATTAAAATGGCAACATTACCTTCTGGGTTTTGTTTTATTAATGACAGATGATAATATTGAAATATTGAAGATACAACACATTATGGTCTCCTTTGCCCAGTGATTTCTCTAGAAGTTGTAATAAAAGAGGTAATACAGGAGTCACTAAAAGTTGTGTTTATGTACATGGTAAGGCCTACCCAGAAAGCTTATATACTAAGATAACTCACAATAGCTCAGGAATATGCACTTGACCCCAAGTTCCCACAACAGACTCCTTGTGCTTTTAAAGCCATATGTTAGTGACTTAGGAAAGGACTCTGCAATTTGTTCTGACCATTTTTTCCTTTCTGTTAATAGTCACTCCTGGGTTCACTCCCAAGCCAAGGAAGGAAAGGCCAAATATAGCCACCGAATCAGCCGTGTTGCAAAGCAGCTGTCTGCTGCTGCACGGAGCTGAGCAGACAGTTGGAACTCCAAGTGCAGATAGTAAACAGGGGCTATATTGAAACAGTAACAGCACTAATCACCATTCTGTGAGAAAGAGTGCTGCACTTCGCACACTCACACCATTGTATCATCATTAATTAATTAATCAATGAGCTGTAATTACTACTGAGAGGGGCATACAAAATTGTGTGCAAGACTGAAAAGGGACAGTTTCCTAGAGAGCGCATTTAAAAAGAAAGAGAATTTCCAGCTGTCTTTAGTTAGCTTGCTTCTTTTTTCATTGCACACACTGCACTATTTTGCCTCACTCGTCTGAGTTTGTGCTGTGCCTCCATCTTAAGCAAGTCTCTAGACAATGCCTGTCCATCTGTTAGAATCATCATAAGCCTCACTTTATCGTAGTAACAGCTCCCAACACTGTCGAGGTATGGCAGGGGTGCCGCTGGTCACCTTTCATGTTCCTTCTCACCCTCTTTTCCTACCGAGCTCTCTTATAGCCACACTTGTAAATATTTGTTACCCAATAAGTATTTCTTTAGTGAATAAAAAAGATGTGTATTAGTTCCCCCATGAGAGAGAGGGAGATAATGAAAGCCCATTATTACTAACTTAAGTTCTCACTCCAGAATTAATCTGCTCAACACTTTGGATGCTTGTCTCATTTAATGTTTTCCATGTTCCTTTAAAGAAGGAACATGCTCCCCTGTTGTATATAAACGACCTCGTAGACCATCAACATCAAACAGGGACATTCTGGGACCATCATAGTGAGATAGAACAAGACTGCTTCATTATTTTCTCCAAGCACTGACCAAAACAAGGGCTCGGTAGAAACTCCACAAGAAACCAGCAACCCCGTCTTGGCTGGTGGGTGGAGTTCTGCCTGTTTCTTTCCCAGAAGCGTTTTATACATCATCAACCCTCTCCATTGATAAGACTGAGGTCTTCAGTCTTAAAACAGTCCTTCCTGCCTGGCAACAATCACAAGTTCCCTCAGTTCCTTCCCTGTGCAAAGCCCACATGATTCAGGAAGTCTTTTGAAGCATCTTCTTACTGAAGCACAAGCCAGCTCCCCTGCTCCATGCTTTCCCTTGCTCCAGTGAGAAGCTCAGTTCAAGCACACCAGTCAGTGGTCCTCAAATGTGTGTCCCTTGGGATTTCAGGCCAGAAGGCATTGACAATGAGTTACACAACATGTACTGGCCCGGAGAGTGAAAATGTGACGATTTGTGTTTATATTTATCTAAAACACTAAGAAAAGACATCTTAGTTGGCGTTCATCATAGGACATAAATATCATCTTGTTCCCTCGTCCTTCCCTCTGTGAGGTGGCTCCAGGACAAATCGGGTACACACAAATCACCAGGATGTCACAAAATGATAATACATTGCACATTTCCATTCCTGTGTGATTTCGATCAGTCAAAACGGTAGAAACAGAAAGCAAATGGTGGTTTAATTGGGACTCAGGGCACAGAAAAAAAAAAAAAAAACGGGAAATTATTTAGAGATATGGTTTCAATTTTACAAGCTTTCATCCTTCAAGTGTAAATACTGCTGACCTGCCGCGTCCTGCCCGGCTTGGTCCTAAAAACCTGACAGGATGATGAAGAAATGAAGAAAGAACAGATACCCAGACACACTTACAGAAAAGCTGGGCTCAGGTAGTTTGTGCTTGTTCTGCTTAAGTGCCACCTACTGCGCAACAACCCAGACCTCCAGCTGGGTATGTACACCAAGAGAAGGAGAAGTAAACTACCTTTGAGGGAGCAGTCTCAGGCTGTAGTCATCCACAAGGAGGAACCAGCAGCTTCCACTTCTGCTTGCATGGGTCAACGCCATACATGCCTGTGCTTTTGCCAGTTCCTGTGGGTCTGAGGCACAGGTCCTCCTTAATAACAGGCATTCCATCAGGACTTCATCCACTCGTTACACTTTCGCTCAAGGCTTCCCTGGCACCCTACACTGAGCTACACTTGAAAATCGCTAAGAAAATAAGTGTTATATTACATTTTAACCACAATGTTAGCTATTACCATTGTGCTTCTGTATATGCACTCTGTGTGTGCGTGTGTGCGCATGTGTGTGTATGTGTGTGTGCGTGTATGTATATGTGTGTGTGCATGTGTGTGTGCGTGTGTATATGTGTGTGCCCGTGTGTATGCCCATGTGTGTGTGTGTGTGTGTGCATGTGTGCCACAGCATGTGTGTGGAGGTCAAAGGACAACTTTGTGGAGTAGTTGTCTCCTCCCCTCCCCATCATTACGTGGGTTCCAGCCATTAAGCTTGGGTTGCCAGGCTTGTATAGCAAGAGCCTCCCCCTGCTGAGCCACCTCCTTCCTCGTCTTATTAATCAAGACGCTTGATCCACCAAGAATCGGAGTGATGCGTTGGACATTTAATCCCTATAGAATAAAGGTGGAAAGCTCGACCTTTTGTGAGCCATTAAGCCTACAAAGGGTCTAGCCTTTTCTTTTTCTTTTTTTTTTAATTACTTATCTTTTTTACATATAATTTATATTATTGCACATATATGCAATAAGCTACACACAGCAAGAAGAACCACGAAACAATCAGGAATTATATAAATGTTACATTCATAGTGGTTTGCCTATTTGTATTTGGTAGCCTCGAAGAAAAAGTCTTTCCTATCTTGGGGAGTGTGAAATTCTGAATGTAAATCAATATCTATCATATCTCATCTCTATCAACTTAAAACATCTATCTAGACCTAAAAATATCTTAACCCCTAAACAACTAAGCTTAATTGTAAGACTAAACTATCTGGTTTTCAACCCCATGAGAGACTTGAGAAGGAATAAAATTAGTTACCTGAATAAACAGGAAGTGCAGATTAGCAGCTTCCAAAATGAAAAAAAAAAGACGGAGACAGCCTTTTGAACAGATGGATGCTGCCTAAGAAAGCTTGTTGGAGGGAATTTGTTTCCCCTTGTGGAGTCCCACCCCTGTCACACAAGGATGATGCATATCTTGCCTCTGAATGCAGCATCGTGTGCCATCTTAGAAGCAATGTGCATCCTTGGCAGACAACCAAATCAGCTGAGTCCTTGAACTTTGCACCCTCCGTAATGAAAATGCAACTCCCTTCTATCTGCAGTTATTCTGTAGCACTCTCCTTAGTTGTACAAAAGACTAAAACAAAAAGTAGTGAGTAACTGGGGTCTGGCAAGATGGCTCAGTTGGTTGAGTTCTTGCTGAATAAAGGAGAGGGCCTGAGTTCGATCCCCAGCACCCACGTACAAGCCAGCCTTGGCCACACGTGCCTGTCATCCCAGTATGGAGAGGCAGAAATGGAAAGATCGCTGGGGTTGGCTGACCATCAAATCTAGTCAAATTGGTGAGGTTCAGAGAGAGACTATTGTAAAAGTATCTATTCGCCTGACTTAATTGTTGTCTCAGGAGCTCACTGTCTCCATCTGCTAACCTAGACCTACTCGTGGAAGCTTCTGGACGTCGTACAATCTAATCTAGGCCCAGAATGTTTTCAGCCTCTGAGACTTTCTGAGCTTTTGCTGGCTATTTCAATTCAGTTGCTCCGGCTCAAACCCCTCTCCAAGCTGACTGATTCAATCTGGCTTCTCTCTTGGCCTCTGACTGAATTGCTCTGCTAGGCCTCAAACTAACTCTAACAATCTATTCTAATCATCTAACTCCTTTTCGTTCTCTGGCTCATTCTGTCTTCACCTGTGTCTAGTTTGTTCTCTCTACAACCTGTCTCTGTGAAACTGTCCTTGGAAAACTGCCTCCTCTCCCTCCCTGCCACCCTGCACTGCTCTCTTAAGTACACTTTTTTCCAAACTGTCCCTTCTGGTGAGATGAGTCTCTCCTATTTCTCACTCTTTCTATCAAATCTTTCTCTGATTTGTCATTTTGTTTGCCTCTCAATTAGACATCACTTTCAAACATGACTGCTTCCATCTGCAAACTAACTTCACCTTCATTTTGTGTGCTGAGGGTGCGTCTGTATTCTAGCCAGAATAGCCATGTTGCTGGATTAAAATCCCTCTACAGAAAGGATCCAAGATGGCGGCGAGCAGTGTGGACCGCGTTTGGAGGCTCCAGTGAACAATTCAGGGAATTGCACAGATTTCTGAGCCAGGAACACCGAGGTCCGAACATCACGGCAGCGGGAGTGCTCCACGGTTTGGAGGGACCAGGGTGCGGAGGACCTGTGTGCCCCTGCACACGGGAGGAGCGTGGTTTTTCTCTGATCGGAGCGGCAGCGGCAGAGGCAGCAGCACCAGTGGCACCAGTAGCGGCGGCTGAGGTTTGCAGCTCATAGCCTTCCGGTGGAGGCGATTGGTGTGGTGGCTGGTGGGAATTGCTGCGGGAGAGGGGACTCGGGGCAGGATTTGGGTCGCGTGGAGCCTTTGGACCCAAACTGGACTCGGCGGACAGTTCGGCCCCAGAGTCCCGGGTACTGGCCCGGCCCAGCAAGCAATTCTGCCTGAGGCACTAACTCCCCTGCTGTGGCGCAGGCTTAGTTGAGCTTGCAGCTCCACACTAGGCACCACCTCAGCTCAGCGGCAGCTCCCCTGCGGTGACACAGTCTGGGCAGAGCACTTGTTCCACCACTGGCGCTAACTCAGAGCAGCCGCAGTTCTCCTGCTGTGGCGCAGGCTGGACAGAGCTCTCGGTTCCACCAGCTCTAAGACTCTGGTTGGACACAGTGTGCAGTTTGAATCCAGAATTCCTGGCTGAGATTGGTGGTCAGTTCGGGCCCTGAGTCAATAACTGACCACGGCACGCACTTTGGGCCAAAAGGCCCTAGCGGAGCTTGGTGTGTAGTCCCAGCCCAAAAATTCTGGCTGGACCCTGTGTGCATTTTGGGCCCAAAATCCCTAGCTGAGCTTGGCAGACGGTCAGGCCCTGAGAATCTAGCTGAGTTCTGCCCGTGGTTCGGTCCCAGTGCTCCTGGCTGGACTTGGCAGGGAACACAGAAGGCTGTGGATACCTTGGCCTGACCCAACGCTCATTCAGAGACCCAGAACAATTGCAGGATCCACAACAGAGGGGGACTGAGGATCACTGGCTGTGAGAGACCAGAACAACAGGGCTAACCTCCTAACATCCACACCAGTGAAGCTTTGAGCTCGCAGCCTAGGGAAATCGTGAGAAAACAAGTGAATCTATCATCAGACACCCTCCATTCAACTCTGGAAGCTACCCAACAAAAACAAAGATGGCAAGATATCTAAAGGACAACGAAAAAGCATACGCAAAAAACCCCAAAACAACATGGCGTCTCCAGTTTCCAGCTATGCCAAAGAAAACAACCCAGAGAACTCAAATACAATGGAAATACAAGAAAATGACCTCAAATCCTTAGTAATGAGGATGATAATGGAGGAAACAAATAAAATTCGTAATCAAATGCAGGAAGACACAGACAAACAGGTGAGAGACATAAAAGAAGCACATAGAGTGGAACTGGAAAAATTGCAGGAAAATGCAAACAACCAGATGAAAGAAATAAATAAAACGGCTCAAGCTCTGAAGACCTATAAAGAGGCAATGGAAGCAACTCAGGAATATACAAAAAAATCAGATGAAAGAAATCAAAAAATCAGTTCAAGATCTGAAAATGAAAATGGATTCAATGATAAACACACAGACAGAAGAAAAACGAGAACGTGAGACCTCAGAGAAGAAGGCGAGCAACACAGAGGTGAGCTTTTCTAACAGAATCCAAGAGACAGAAGAACGAATCTCAGGGCTAGAAGATACAATCACAGATATTGAATCAACCATTAAAGAAAATGCCAAATCTGGAAAACTCTTGACACAAAACATCCAAGAAATTAAGGACACCATGAAAAGAAGAAATTTGAGGATAATAGGCATTGAAGAAAGAGAAGACATCAGACTCCAGGGCCCAGAAACTATTCTCAACAAAATCATAGAAGAAAATTTCCCCAATCTAAAGAAGAGATGCCTATAAACATACAAGAGGCCTACAGAACACCAAATAGAATTGACCAGAAAAGAAAAACTGCCCGCCACATAATAATCAAAACACAAAACATGCAGAACAAAGAAAAAATATTAAAAGCTGCAAGGGAAAAGGGCCAAATAACATTTAATGGTAAACCTATCAGAATTACACCCGACTTCTCAGCAGAGACCATAAAAGCCAGAAGGGCCTGGACAGAGATCCTGCAAACCCTAAGAGAACACAGATGCCAGGCCAGACTACTTTACCCAGAAAAATTATCAATAACCATTGATGGGGAAAACAAAATATTCCATGACAAAAACAAATTCAAACAGTACCTATCCACAAACCCAGCTTTACAGAAGGTACTAGAAGGAAAACTCCATCCCAAAGGGTCAAGCTACAACCAAAACTACCCAGGAAATAGATAACTATCCCATGGCAAAAACACAACTACACAAACGCTCGACTGGAAACAACATCAAAATTAAGACTCTTAACAGTCACTGGTCATTAATATCTCTCAACATCAATGGCCTCAATTCTCCAATAAAAAGACACAGACTAACTGAATGGGTACATAAACAAGATCCAACATTCTTCTGCATCCAAGAAACACATCTCACCCATAATGAAAGGCATTACCTCAGGGTAAAAGGTTGGAAAAAATATTCCAAGCAAATGGTCACAAGAAGCAAGCAGGTGTAGCCATTTTAGTATCGAACAAAATAGACTTTCAGCCAAAATTAATCAAAAGGGATGAGGAAGGACACTTCATACTCATCAAAGGTAAAGTCAACCAAGATGACATCACAATTCTGAACATCTATGCTCCCAATACAAGGGCACCCACATTTGTAAAAGATCTCCTAAAAAAGCTTAAACCACACATCGATCCCCACACAATAATAGTGGGAGACTTCAACACCCCACTCTCACTGAAGGATAAGTCATTGAAACAGAAACTAAGCCGAGAAATAACATCATTAACCAATGCCATGGGTCAAATGGATCTAACAGATATCTATAGAACCTTTCACTCAAACAAGAAAGAATACACCTTCTTCTCTGCACTCCATGGAACGTTCTCCAAAATTGATCACATCGTAGGTCACAAAGCAAGCCTCAATAGATACAAGAGGATTGAAATAATACCTTGTATCCTATCAGATCACCATGCTCTTAGGCTGCAATTCAACAACAACAGAAATAACAAAAGCCTACACGTATGTGGAAACTAAACAACTCTCTGCTAAATGACACCTGGGTCAGGGAAGAAATAAAGAAAGAAATCAAGGAGTTTCTGAATTTCAATGATAATGAAGAAACAACATACCCAAATTTGTGGGATACATTGAAAGCAGTGCTAAGAGGAAAATTCATAGCACTAAGTGCCTTTAAAAAGAAATTGGAAACATCGCACATAAGCATCTTAACAACACAACTGGAAGCCCTAGAAAAAAAGAAGCAGAAACACCCAAGAGGAGTAGACGCCTGGAAATAATCAAACTCAGGGCTGAAATTAACAAATTAGAAACTAAGAAAACAGTCCAAAGAATCAACAAAACCAAAAGCTGGTTCTTTGAGAAAATCAACAAGATAGACAGACCATTAGCCAAACTAACTAAAAGGCAGAGAGACAGTATTGAAATCAACAAAATCAGAAATGAAAAGGGAGACATAACAACAGACACTGAAGAAATTCAAAGAATCATAAGATCCTACTTTGAAGGCATATACGCCACAAAATTTGAAAATCTAAGGGAAATGGACGATTTTCTTGAACAATTTCACTTGCCAAAGTTGAATGAAGAACAGATAAACAAGCTAAATAGTCCCATTTCCCCTACAGAAATAGAAGCAATCATCGATGGTCTCCCAACCAAAAAAAGCCCAGGGCCAGATGGTTTCAGTGCAGAATTCTACCAGACCTTTAAGGGCGAGCTAATACCGATACTCTTCAAGCTACTCCAAAAGATAGAAATGGATGGAAAATTACCAAATTCATTCTATGAGGCCATAGTCTCATTGATACCTAAACCTCACAAGGCTCAACAAAGAAAGAGAATTTCAGACCAATTTCTCTTATGAACATAGATGCAAAAATACTAAATAAAATACTTGCAAAATGAATACAGGAGCACATCAAAGATATCATTCATCATGACCAAGTAGGCTTCATTCCAGGCATGCAGGGATGGTTTAATATACGGAAATCCATCAATGTAATCCACCATATAAACAAACTGAAAATAAAAAACCACATGATCATCTCCTTGGATGCAGAGAAAGCATTTGATAAATTCAACACCCATTCGTGTTTAAAGTTTTAGAGAGATCGGGGATACAAGGCACTTTCCTCAACATAATAAAGGCTATATACAGCAAGCCAATAGCCAAAATCAAAGTAAATGGTGAGATACTCAAGGAAATTCCTCTAAAATCGGGAACAAGGCAAGGCTGCCCACTCTCTCCATATCTCTTCAATATAGTACTCGAAGTTCTAGCCAGAGCAATAAGACAACAAAAGGAGATCAAGGGTATCCAAATGGGAAAGGAGGAAGTCAAATTATCTCTCTTTGCAGATGATATGATAGTGTACATAAGTGACCCTCAAAACTCCACCAGAGAACTCCTAAAGCTGATAAACACCTTCAGCAAATTGGCTGGATACAAAATTAACTCAAAAACTCTGTAGCCTTCCTATACACAAATGACAAGCTTGCAGAGGAAGAAATTAGGAAAACCACACCCTTCACATTAGCCACAAGCAATATAAAATATCTAGGAGTTACCCTAACTAAGCAAGCGAAGGACTTGTATGAAAAAAATTTCAAAACTCTGAAGAAAGATATTGAAGATGACCTGAGAAGATGGCGTGATCTTCCTTGTTCATGGATCGGGAGAATTAACATAGCAAAAATGGCCATCCTACCAAAAGCAATCTACAAATTCAATGCAATCCCTATCAAAATACCTACACAATTTTTTAAAGACATTGAAAGTTCAATTCTGAACTTCATATGGAAAAACAAAAAACCCAGAATAGCTAAAACAATCTTGTACAATAAAAGGTGCTCCAGAGGAATCTCCATACCTGATCTCAAACTGTACTATAAAGCAATAGTAATTAAAACAGCATGGTACTGGCACAGCAACAGGCTGGTTGATCAGTGGAATCGAATTGAAGACCCAGATATGAATCCACACACATATGGTCACTTGATTTTTGACAAAGAAGCCAAATCCATTCAATGGAAAAAGGATAGCATCTTCAACAAATGGTGCTGGTCTAACTGGAGGTCTATGTGTTAAAAAATGTAACTGGACCCATATTTGTCACCTTGCACAAAACTCAAATCCAAGTGGATTAAAGACCTCAATATAAAACCAGAGACACTAAGCCACTTAGAAGAAAAAGTGGGAAAGAGCCTGGAACATATTGGCACAGGAGACAACTTCCTGAACAGAACACCAACGGCCCAGGCCTTAATGTCAACCATTAATAAATGGGACCTCATGAGGCTGAGAAGCTTCTGTAAGGCAGGAGACACTGTCAAGAGAACAAAGTGACAGCCTACAGACTGGGAAAAGATCTTCACCAACCCTACATCTGACAAAGGTCTAATATCCAAAATATATAAAGAACTCAAGAAATTAAACACCACCAAACCGAATAACCCAATTGAGAAATGGGGCTTGGAACTAAACAGAGAATTCTCAACAGAGGAGTATCAAATGGCTGAGAAACACTTAAAGAAATGCTCAACCTCCTTAGTCATCAGGGAAATGCAAATCAAAACAACTCTGAGATTCCATCTTACACCCATCAGAATGGCTAAGATCAAAAATTCAAGCGACACCACATGCTGGCGAGGATGTGGGGAGAGAGGAACACTCCTTCATTGCTGGTGGGAATGCAAACTAGTACAGCCACTTTGGAAATCTATCTGGTGCTATCTCAGAAAACTGGGAATAGGGCTTCCTCAAGACCCAACTATTCCACTCCTTGGAATATACCCAGAAGATGCTCCAGCACACAACAAGAAAATTTGCTCAACCATGTTCATAGCAGCCTTATTCATAATAGCCAGAACATGGAAACAGCCTAAGTGTCCCTCAGTAGAAGAGTGGATAAAGAAACTGTGGTACATATACACTATGGAATACTACTCAGCTATTAAAAACAAGGAATTCCCGAAATTTGTGGATAAATGGATTGAGCTAGAAATGATCATAATGAGTGAGTTAACCCAGAAGCAGAAAGAATCAAATGGTATATACTCACTTATATCTGCATACTAGCCCAAGGGGCATGTCCCACAAAGCCTTCACTTACCAGGAAACTGGGACAGAGGGGAAGGCATCCTATTGGGACTCTAAATGAGAGACGCATGGGAGAACAGCAAAATAAAAGGATCCAGAGGGTCCTAGAAATCTACAAGTAGAACAATATGATAGGCAGATTTGGGCCCAGGGGTCCCGCTCAAACTAAGGCACCAGCCAAGGACAATACAGGAGGTAAACTTTAAACCCCTTCCCAGATCTAGCCAATGGTCAGAATATTCTCCACAGTTGAGTGGAAAGTGTGATACGACTTTCTCACGTACTCTGGTGCCTCACATTTGACCATGTCCCCTGGAGGGGGAGACCTGGTGGCACTCAGAGGAAGGACAGCAAGTAGCCAAGAAGAGACTTGATACCCTATGAGAATATATAGGGGGACGTAATCCCCCTCAGGAACAGTCATAGGGGAGGGGAATAATGGGAAAATGGGGGGGGGGGGATGGGAGGATACAAGGGATGGGATAAACATTGAGATGTAACAAGAATAAATTAATAAAAAAAAAAAAAGAATTAAAAAAATAAATAAATAATTAAAATCCCTCTACAGATTACTCCTCAAATAAATAAATAAATAAATAAATAAATAAATAAATAAATAAGGTAGAGACTGTTTGAAGAAAGTACATTAGCCTCTGGTCTCCACATGTGCATACACACACACACACACACACACACACACACACACACACACACAGAGAGAGAGAGAGAGAGAGAGAGAGAGAGAGAGAGAGAGAGAGAAACACAAAATGTAAGTGATTTTTAATACTGTTCTTTTATTACCTCAGAACGCAACTATGAGCATGAGTATAGATTTACACTGTACTCCTTTTCCTCTTATTCTGTTGTATTCCAGGGCAATGTGGGATTGCATCACACTTACATTGTTTCCAAAAAGTCTTCCAAAAAAGTAGCTGCGAATATCAAATGGCTATGTGAATATTGCTTCAATTCCCCCTGTATATCTGTGACTAAACTGTGAACAGTTCCAAGTTCTGGTCTTGCATGTAAAGAATTTAGAAGTTGTGAGTCTTCCTAACAAGAAAATAAAAAGCAGGCCAAACTAAAAGTGCAACAGCATTACCTGAGGCCACAGAGCAAACCATTGCCCTGAAAACTAGAGATACAAACTGTCAAATGCAGAGAATGAAGATTTACAACAGCAGAGACCACAGAAGCAGCGTAGGGAAGCCCACAGCAGCAGAGGCTCCCAGAGGCTCCAAAGCACATGTCTGAGAGTTAAATTCCCGAGGAATCCACTCACAGAGGAGCACCCACAGGTCTGTGAGTTTAACTTCCAGGAACTTTACCATGTGAACGCTGGAGGGAAATCTTCCTGTTTACTGCCAGGAGAGTGGAAATGAAGGCATTTGCTCGTCTTCACAAACCCTGTCCTCAAAAGAAAACATTTTAACAGGGTCTGATATCCTGGGATTTTTATCAAAGTTTATCTTCTCCGTAGGGAGAGAAACCCCACCACAGCCTCCCTTCTCCCGCCTGCCCAAGACAAGGGTGGATATAAAACTGAGGCATGATAGAGAAGTTCGCCACCCAAAAGTTTAAGTTCACCAAAAGATGGAAGCTAAACCAGAGAATGTCAGAACAATTTCAATTTCTCCGCCCCTTACCACTATTCTCTCTAGGAATATTGACAGCAGCCTCTTCAACAACATACACCATGTACAAATTTTCAATTTAAAAAAATAATAAAGCTAGCTCGGAAAAGATGGCGGCACTGAGGGCTCTGTGCTGCCTCAGTGGCGTCGGGGCCCAGGTGCTGCAGCCTGGCCCAGGTGTGAGACCCGCCTGCGGAATCAGCCCAGCAAGTTCTAGCTTCACTTCCTCAGAGATGCTTGGCATTGGCAGCCAGATGTGGAATGGGCAGAGCAGTTTGCAAGACCTGTCAGGCACCCCTCCAAGGAAACAGCCCACCAAGCCTCCTCCTTGGAATGAGTCCTGTGCTGGATGCTCAGTAGTTAAGGGAGTTCGTTGGTATTTGAGAGGACTTGATTTCAGTTTCCAGCACCCGCATGGATGCTCACAACCATATGTACCTCCAGGTCCAGGGGAATGTGATGCTATCTTCTGCTCTCCAAGAACACCAATCATGTGTCTCACAACACACACACACACACACACACACACACACACACACACACACACACACACGCTGCACCACATCGTTTAAAAAGAAAGAAAAAAAGGAGCAAGGTCTTGCTGTAATGTCCAGGACAACCTTAAAAATGAAGATCTCCCTCCCTAAGCCTTCCAAGTGCTAGAATTACTCTTCTTCTAGATTGTCTTTCAGTATGGAAACTTTTTAGTCATCTTGACTTTTGTCCTTCCTATCTTTGTCCAAAAAGTCATCAAAGCATGTAGGTTTTTTCCTCACCATTTCTCTCTTTTAATTAACAACAATTCTTTTTAGATAATAATAATAGTAATAGTAATAATAATGGTAGTAATAATGCATAATAAACGCAAAACATCATTTGAAAAGACAAAGTATCATATGAAAGTCAGATATGGAACATATGCTTGGGCCAGGATTTAAAGGACCTGTGCAATGTTCAGATCAGAACACCGCAGGTGAAAAGGAGAAGGGCTCCAGCAGACCCGACATGGATAAAAAAGGCATCCTGAGACTGAGATTGTGATGGCAATGTCTCATGAAACAGAAAAGCAAAGAGGAAAATAAGAGGAAAGAAGGAGAAATTTTCAAGAAAGCAAAGAAGAAGTGCAAAAATGCAATGTGTGGTGTGTAATGAAACAAGAGAAATCAAGGGAAACTTTTTAAAGTAATTAGGAAAGAGATCTTCCCTAAACTGACTTCAAACATTGTACCATGGATCCAGAGAAGTAGGAAAACAGCAAGCAGGATAAATGTCAAAAATGAAAGAGAATTTATCCTGTAGGAGATGGGAGGTAGAAGAAACAACTTGGGGGTGGGGTGTTGCTCAGCGGGTGGCGAGCTTGCTGCACAAGCATAAGATCTGAATTCAGATACCAGTGCTCACATCAAAGCAGGCCATGGCTGGTTGCCCCTGAGACTCTAGCATCTCAGGTTTTTGCCAACCAATCAGGATAGTCAAAACAATGTGTCCCAGTCTCAAGGAGAAACCTTGTCTCCAAGATATGAGAATGACGCCTGATGTCACCTCTGGCCTCTACAAGCAACTGCATGGGTGAGTGCATCTGTACTCCAATGCATGTGTACACACACACACACACACACACTGGATAATGAAAAAAGGAAAATATCCAAAAGGCAAAGGGTCTATAATTCTAAGGATTAAGATCTTTAAAAATTAGTAAAACCCTAAAGGACCTTACTCATAGACTGTCAATATAAATTGGCTCAGTTTATATAATTAGAGCAGACAAAATGTTAAAGTTGATGCAATTATACATAAAAGCATTTACAATTCACTGGGGGAATTATAACACCACATTAATAAAAGAAGTGAAGGAGAAATATATTGTTTCCAAGAAAATTTCACAAAGATTGTAAACAATAAAATATGCTGCTGCTACTGCAAGAATCAGTTTCTCTCCATCATTGGTGACAACTTCCAGAGGACTACAACTCCCAGAATTACTTGTGACTTTGGTCTTCCCAGTTTCTTTGGAAGACCTATGACCTAGACATGTCTAGCAGATTGTTCTACAGATCAGCCTATTTCCAGTTTAATGTGGTTTCAACCAACCAAATAAAATGGTAAAATAACCCCTGAACATTAACACTCCTAATCCTTATTTGTCATTTAAAATATATTAAGACTAAACAGCATAAATAATTCATAATTTATATTTACATAAGTTTTGTTTATTCGTGCTTTTTGTCATGTATTTATTTCCCCATATGTTAATTTATGTGTGTCTGTGTATGTGTGTGTGTGTCTGTGTGTGTGTGTGTGTGTTTGTATTCTTCCCTTAGAGCTTGCTGTATAAAATGTGAAACATTTATTTTATTTTTATTGCTAATACTCTCAAAATCTGTTAATACTCTTCCTTCTTTTGGTAGCATGCTAATTACTGACATGAATAAGGTTTTGTTTATGTGCTTCTTATTTGTACTGAACACTTAGGAAATTCTGCTTGTCTTTGCACACAGCCTTGATCAGCAGTCATTCACCTGCTCAAGATGGCAGCTGGCAATCTGAGACACAGCTTTTTGCTTCTTGTCTCTCCACATTGGCTTCTCCACTCCCAATGTAAAGAATGGGCCTTTTTCATCATGCAGTGCCATCAAAGGCTTTCTTCCAAGTAGAACCAAAACACTATCTTCCTTCACAGTGCTTCTCCTCAGCATCCATAGGTCAGAGTGCCCATTAGCATACATGCCCTCCAGATGTGGGATTCAAAACAGCAATCAGGAAGCCTTGTTGAAGGGACTTTCCCATCAAAAAATGACGCCTATGTAGAACTTCTAGAGCTCTGTAGCATTATTCAGCTACTTGTCACTGCTTTAGCCACTGACATACTGCCATCTTCAGGAAGATGTGTGGGGCTTTCCACTCCTGACTGGAGCAGGGACGCTAGCAGGCCTGCCCTTTCTTTAAGCTTAGTTGTGCAATCGCTGAAGTCATTTTTCTCACCCATCTAAGTATTAATAATTTCCTTCTGTGGACATTTTAATCTCATATGTTTTTTTTCTTTCTAAGCCACAGTGTGAAGTTGCCCAGAAATGCTAGATGGAAGAAATTTCACTTTTATTAATTAAATGAGCAAGTGTTAAATTGTATAGCATGAAACAAACTCCAAAATATTTCCTGTGTATAAATAAATTAAGCATATATAGAAAATATAGGTACATGACTTGATCATTCAAAACTAGTTTATACATTCTTTACAACAAAAGAAAATATATCGTAGGCTTGTTACAAAAAAAAGCGTTCCCTTCTTTTTACTGACCCACTCATGGGTTAACACACAAATTAAA